>NW_025838334.1:0-47264 GCF_002878395.1 Capsicum annuum | reverse complement strand
TAGTTTATGTCGGTTAAGAAAACCTCCCTAAACTAAAGTATTTTCCATTGAGATAGAATATTTTCCCTAAAGCTTTGAGATGAGATATTTTCTAAAGTGAATGAATTGCTTTTGAATATTTTCCAAAGAAAGAAGTAGTTTTCTCAATTAATAAGAGTTGATCATCAGTTTTTAAACCAAATTCATATGATTCCGAGTTTCAAGTGTTTGAGTTCAAAAGAGTTATAAGTTTTTGAGAAACAAAGAAGTTTTACTCTCCATGAGATATATGCATGATTTGAAAGTACTGTTTAAAGCTTCCTTCATCCTATGAGTAATGAGAATAAGAGGAGAGCACAGATTATAAAGCAAAAGTATAATGACTTATGAGATTTGTGTTACATGCTTCATTCTACATGATTTATGGGTTTTACATTTTAGACTTATTTAAGCCATGTGAGTCATTCCTACTTGCATGCATGATTTGATCTAAGAGTATTGATATTACTTTATGTAAGCTCATACACCCCCATATACTCAGTACATTCCTAAGTGCTCTATGTGCTACATTATCTTATAATGTATGTTCAGGTGCTCAGTCCCAGCCTCGTCAGAGATTCCTGAGTACCTTCGTCTATATTTCTACAGTGGTGAGTCCTCATGGTTCGAGGACCTAAATTCAAACATTTCAGTATTCGAGTGTATATGTTATTACTTTCAGTTCAGTTTGCGTCAGTTGGGGACTTGTCCCAATGGCTCTCGAGTTCATGGAGTAGTAGAGGCTTTGTCAGACTAGTTATCAGACTGTGGTTGTGTTGAGATTTCCAGTATTGTGGTCGCTTGGACCAAGTATTACCTTCGTATTTCCTTTCATTAGATATGACAGTGCCAATGTTTTGTATATTTCTTCTTGAATGAGTTATTATGAGAAGTTATAGGATCAAAGGGTTAGCTTGAGGCTACTTGTAGCCCTAAGCACCATGTGACGTCCCGGGAGGTGATTTTGGGTCGTTACAGCAAACCAGTGAACGAACCAGAATCACCTATCACTATGTAAGGAGATAGAAATATCTCTAGACCCTGCATCACATAGGGATACAGTATTCGCTAATGGTTAGTGGGGCGAGCATTACCATGTAACTCAAGGAAGGGTTAAAGTAATGCCATGATCAAATAATTCTAAAACCATTCAAAACAAATGCACACAATCATATACAAATATATATATATATATATAATATGTCAGGGTAGGGAACAAGGTTTAGCATGAGATTTAAAACATTAGCCTAGACTGTAAAGAATCAACTGCCAAAAAAGGCACCCTCATCAGAAGGGCCCTTGCGCGTATTAGCCGCATGAATTGGAGGCATCAAGGAAGACCAGGGAATTCCCCGACCTCACATCAAATCAGGATACAAATATATTTATTGAGTGTGGCATATGTACAAGGCCATTAAGACCAACCCTTACGCCGGCAAATATGGGTTTCTAGTAGCGGTCCTTCGGGACCTCCACATTTATGGCAAGATACACAACCCCCTTTAAGACCAATTAAAACATTTACACGTTCCCATTCAATAATTCAAGGACCATCAATTAAGGCTCATCCTATTGGTATCGTCATACAAATTATGCTTGTAACCTAATGTTCATTATGCCATTCCAATTATTTATCACCTTGTGGGAATGCCCCGACCCTAGTGATTTATCAAGTTAAATTTGGGGGAATGCCTCGACCCCCGTAGTTTATAAAAAAACAACTTGAGGAAATGCCTCAACCCACATGTTTATAATTAATTTAACGCATGGCCAACAAGGCTTTCCAAAACTATTTTTATCCTTTTAACCATTTATGCAATGCAATAGTTTAGAGAAGTAAGCCAAATCATGTGATTATACATATTTTAAAGCCAATTATGCAAGTGGGTTGAGGGAACACAATTTCAAAAACAAAATTCCATACCAAATCATCAAATTTGGGGAATGCATCGACCCCCATCCCATTCACCATACCCATACACCCCAATGGTTTCAAAATATATAGATAAAGCAGGAACAAATGGATTATAGCCATGAAAATCTTATTTCAAGTAACCATCATTCCAAAAACCTCAACCTAAATAAATTCTATATTTAAATCCACCTGAATAACTATAAAACCCATGCCTTTAGAGAAAACAAGTTTAAGGGAAGAGATTACATGCTTGAGGAATCAAAAGTTATGGAGAAGAACTAATCTTTAAGCCCTAGATGACCAACCTTGAGAAACCCTAGTTGTTCTTAAGATAGAAGAGAGAGTGTATTTGATTTGTTCATGGGTGATAATAGGACCTTAAAGTGTTTTTAAGTCGTGGGTCATAATTGGAAAAAGGGGGAAACAACCAAGGTCCCCCAAATTAAAACACAGGAAAACCTGCCTCGAGTGACTACGAGACACGTCGCGACTAGTGATGTCTGGTAACAAGTCGTCACCATAACTCATAGTCTGAGCATAAACATGGGTCCTCCTTACTGTTTACCTTATGAGTCATTCCCTACGACTCATACTCGAACCTTACGACTCATAGGGTCCTACTCATAATCACAACACTAACTTGGGAACCTACACGGGTTTGGTCACGAGTCACACAAAATGACTCATGACCACTTTTTGTTACTCGTTAAGTTTAAGTCATGATCAGAACAGTAACTTGGTCAACCTCTCTGGTCACCCTACGATTGGGGTCTTACGACTTGTAGACTGAGTTGTAGCCTGAGTAATGAAGGGAAAACCTCAAAATTTTCTATGGACCAAAAATATGGAGTGTTACATTACCTTACCCTCCCCCGAGAAGGGATCATTCATCCTCGAATGATGAGTCAAGGCATCCATTAGCATATTTATAAAATAGAAATGCAACCACAATTCCTTCAATAAAGTCAGAAAACAAAAGAGAGTCGGAAAATACATACTTTATGCCAGATTATCCACTTCGGGGAACAAAAATGGATATTTGGACTTCATGTCCTCTTCAATTTCCCAAGTAGCTTCTTCAACCTTATTATTCCTCCAAAGGACCTTCACCGAAGCTACATATTTAGTCCTCAAATGATAGACTTGCCTATCCAAAACCTCAAAAGGAACCTCCTCATAATACAAGGAATTTGAAATACCAATATCCTCAATAGGCACCACAAAAAAAGCATCACCCATGCCTTTCTTCAGCATTAAAACATGGAAAACCAGATGAATGAAACCCAAACTCAAAGGCAATTCCAGCTCATAAACAACATTACCCACTCTCCTCAAAATTAAATATGGCCCCACATAATAAGGATTGAGCTTTCCTTTCTTCCTAAATCTCATCACTTCCTTCATTGCAGATACCTTCAGAACACTCAATTACCAACCCCAAAATCCAGCACTCTTCGGCTCATATCTGCATAGGACTTTTGGCGACACTGAGTAGTCTTAAGCCTATCCCTGATCACTTTCACCTTCTATATGGTTAGGTAAACCATGTTCGAACTGAACAATCCAGTCTCACTAATCTCAAACCAACCAATAGGAGCTCTACACCTCCTACCATAAAGAGTTCAAAAGGAGCCATCTCAATGCTAGAGTGATAACTATTGTTATAAGCAAACTCGATGAGACGCAAATAATAAACCCAACTTTCACCAAAATCAATCACCCAATCCCTCAACGTATCTTCCAAAGTCTAAATATTCTTTTTTGCTTGTCCATCCGTCCGAGGGTGAAAAATGATGCACCTTTCTAAAATGAATACCAAAAGAGAGGAGAGAACTGTGGACCTTGATCTGCAACAATAGAAACTGGAACATCATGCAATCTAACTATCTCCTCAAGGAACAACTTAGTACAATCCTCTCCATAGTAGGTAGTCCTCACAAGTAAGAAGTGAGCAGACTTAGTCAACCTATCCACGATAACCCAAATAAAATCATGATGATTCTGAGACTGGGGAAGACCAATAACGAAATTCATGTTGATCACTTCCCATTTTCACATAAGTAGTTCAATCTCTTGAGGCAACCCACCGGGCCTCAAGTGCTCAATCTTTACTTGCTGACAGGCCATGCACTTAGCCACAGAATTGGCCACATATCTCTTCATGTTGTTCCACAAATAAATATCCTTCAAATCATGATAAATTATCATCAACCCAAGATAAATTATATACCTCGACTCATGAGCATCAGTTAAAACCCTTTTTCGCAGCCCATCAATAACAAGAACACATAATCTACCTTGGTACCTCAAGATACCATCTCGACTAATTTCAAATGCCATGACCTTCTGTTGACCCACATCATCCTTGATCTGTATCAAGATAGAGTCCAAAACCTATTTCTTCTTCACCACTACACAAAGAGATAACTTTACCACCTCTTGTACAATTACACCTCCATCCTTAGAATCCAAAAGTCGAACTCCCAAATTAGCCAATCAGTGAATATCCTTCACCATTCCTCCCTTTTCCCTCTCTACATGAGACAAGCTTCCTAGAGATAACCTACAAAGATCATCAAAGACCATATTTGCCTTACTTGGATAGAAATAGAGATTCATGTCATAGTCCTTGAGAAACTCAAGCCATCTCCTTTGTCTGAGATTCAACTCCTTATGGGTAAACATATACTGTAGGCTTTTATGATATAAATAGATATTAACATGCACTCAATACAAGTAATGGTGTCAAATCTTAATGCAAACACAACAATTGCCAACTCTAGATCATAAGATGGATAATTCCTCTCATGGACCTTCAGTCGCCTAGAAGCATAGGCCACAACCATACTATGTTGCATTAACACACAATCCAGTCCCACACAGGATGTATCCAGTATACAACAAAACCATCAGTACCCTTTGGCAGAGTCAAAATCAGAGCAGAAGTCAACTTATCCTTCGACTTCATAAAACTACCCTCACAAGCATCGGACGAAAGAAATTTTATTTTTATAAGTCAACTTCATCAATGGAGTAATAATAGAAGAGAAGATCTCTACAAACCTCCTATAGTACTCAGTTAAGCCCAAGAAGCTCCGAATGTCGATTGGAGTCGTAGGTCTAGACCACTTCTTAACTACTTCATCTTTCTATGGATCTACTATGATCCCCTCACCAGAAACAACATAGCACAGAAAGGTCACACTATTCAACCAAAACTCATGCTTAAAAAACTTGGCATACAATTATTTATCATTACGAGTCTGCAACACTACTCAGAGGTACTTGGCATGATCCTTCTCACTCTTAGACTATATCAAGATATCATCAATAAATATTATCTAGAACTAATCCAAGAACTGTCTGAATACCCAATTTATCAGGTCTATAAAAATGCAACCAGAGCATTAGTTAATCCGAATGACATCACCAGAAACTCATAATGAATATGTTAAGTTTGGAAGGGAGCCTTGGAGATACCCATCTCCCTTATCTTTAACTAATGATAACCCGATCAAAGATCATTCTTAGAAAAACATCCCTAAAGATGGTCAAAGAGATCATCTATCCTTGGAAAAAGATACTTATTCTTCAATATCACCTTATTCATTTGTCAATAATTAATATACATTCGAAGGGAACCATCCTTCGTATGCACGAAAAGCATAAGAACACCCGAAGGGACACACTAGGGCAGATGAAACCCTTACCACACAGATCTTTTAACTGCTTCTTGAGTTCTTTCAACTCAGCTAGAGCCATTCTATATTGAGGGATAGAGATAGGATAGGAATCTGATAAAAGATCAATCCCAAAATCCATTTCCCTATAGGGAGAAATGCTAGGAAGATCATTGGAAAACACTTCAGGAAATTTGTTAACAACAGGGATAGAATGTAAAGAAGAAACCTCAAATTTAGGATCTTTAACCCAAACTAGATAGTATAGACACCCTTTGGAAATCAACCTCCAGGCACTAGGAAACTTTTTTCCAACTCAATCACTAGTTTACTCAAGAATTAAAAACTGACCTTACAGGTCCTACAACCAAAAGATGCATAGCACGAATAAAGCCAACCCATCCCCAAGATCATATTAAAGTCTACCATATCCAATTCTATCGATTCACCAAGGTCTTCCTATAATAAATAGATACCATACAAACCCTATAGACCCTTCTAGCCACAATAAAATCACCTATTGAGCTAGATATAGAGAAGGGATTAGAAATACACTCAAAACCAAAACCAAAATAAACAGCCACATAAGGGGTCATTTAATAAAAGGTAGAACCCAAATCAAGCAGACAATATACATCACGAGGGAAAAGTTTTAACATACCAACGACAACATCGGGAGATACCTCAAATTCCTGATGGGTGACAAGAGCATAAAAATAATTTCGACCAGTATCGATGTGAGAAGTAGCACCCTTTGGTATAGGAGTTGATGAAGTAGCAATCGAAACCTTATTATCTTCAGTAGCAACATTTGTTAATTGATAATTCTTTTGAATATGACCAGGCTGGCTACATTTGAAACACAAATTGTTTCCTTCATAACAATAACCATGGTGCATTTGTCCATAGAATCTTTAAGAAGGGTATAACGGAGCTGACTAAGCCCCACTAGCTTAGGTCTGGACACCTTGGGTCTTAAACCTACTATCATCCTAAAAGCGACGCTCACCGGTAGCTAAGATAAGGAGAACTAGTTATAGAATATGAAACTGAGTTTTCCCAAGTCCTTTTCTAGCCCCACTGCGTACCATACCTACCACTGTTCTACTAGCCTCTACTCTACTTTGAATATCTAAACTTTTTATTCTGTTTCTCTTCCATTTTTGCTTGTTTTTTCTTCTTATCCCTAACTTATTACATATACACCACAACACTAGAGATATCCATGTCATTATTTAACATGGCAGCCTTACACTCCAAAACCAAGTCCCAAGACAAACCCAAAAAAAACTTTTAAATTCTAGCACTCATGCTAGACACCAACTCTAGAGCATAACAAGTTAATTGATGAAACTTCAAAGTATACTATTTCACAGTCATCCTTCCCTGCTTTAAGTTCATAAACTCCTCAGCTATAGCCTTTTTCAACTCATGAGAAAATAAATGATCGAGGAAGCACCAAAAAATTTCTCCCACTAAAAAACTCCTCCCACACAGCCTACTCAGCATTATCACCCCTCGACTGCTCTCACTTCTCATACTACTAATATGCTTCATCCTTCAACTAATATATAGAAAACTCTACATCCTCCATATCAATAGTATGCATAACCTTAAATATCTTCTCTATTTCACCAACAAACCCTTGAGGATATTCCTCAACCTTAGAGCCAGTAAAGGTAGGAGGATTCAACCTCATAAATTGGCCAACTCTAGTGACCTCAAAAGATGAAGAAATAGAACCAACACGCTCATACTGACAAGATTGAGAAGTCACCAACTGACTCAACAAATAAATTAATCAACAAAACTCGACAGTAGAAATATCCCCTTGGGGTGGTGGGTCATGAACATAATTGGTTCGAGAAGCTCGAGAAGGACTGATAGGGACCGATGAAACTCCACGAGGGAAAGGTCTGAACTCTATAAGTAGAAAGAGTTCCATCCACATTGTCCTTAAGTAGGATAGAAGAGTTTCCACTAGTATCAAATCTTTGGGGAGACATGATCTAAAATGTAAACAAATTAGAATTAGAGGAGATTTCAATTTCCTAAACTCTATAGCCTGAAAAATAGATCACAAGAAAGAAAAACATTTCTACACACATTGTAGCCTCTCCCTTATAAGTAGGCGCACTACACACCCATAAAAGAGACTCTACTTGACACAGCTTTGTGGACACCCAAGACCATAAATCTACACTCTGATACTAAGTTTGTCACGACCCAAACCAGGGCATGGCAGTAATGGGAATCTCAAGTCCACTGAGGACCAGAGATCACCTTATATTCCTAATTAAATAGAATAAAATACCACTAAAAGTGGATGAATTCTAAATATATAACAAGATAGAGGTGAGTTTTGAACATATAACAAGATGGATAAATAAACTAGCTCAAAAAAAATCTAAGAATTTCAATAACCATCTTAACCCACAGTAATCCATAAAGCCTCTAATAACCAAGAACTACCAAATCAGGACATGGCCCTAACCATAGCCAAAATGGGAACAAAAAGGTAGTCCAGACATAAATAAAATAATGCCTTAAAATGTTAGACCTCCCAAAAAATAAAAGCTCGCCACTTTAAGATAGACCAGTAAACAAACTAGAATTACCTATCACTGCATAAGGAAAAAAAATGTCTTTAGACCCTACCTCGCGTAGGGATACAACATTCATGGACGGTTAGCGGGGTGAAAGCTAGCAAGTAACTTAAGGAAGGGATAAAGTAATGTCATGATCAAATAACTCTAGAACTATGCAAAATCAATGCACATAATCATATATATATTTATAATATGATAGGGAACACATTAGGATGAGAGTTAAAATATTAGACTAGACTATGTAGCATTAACTGTCAAACAAAGGCACCTATAGGATATATGGGTACGACTACCCCTATCAAAAAAGCCCCAATCTATGCTAGCTGCACAAACCAAAGGTATTAAGGAAGACCAGGGATTTCTACAAGCCCACGTTAATCCAAGATACAATTATATATATAAACTATGGCACATGCACATGGTCATTAAGACCAATCGCCATGCAAATAGATGCAGATTTCCAGTATTGGTCCTATGGGACCTTTACCTTCATGGCTAGCTATACAACCCCCTTTAAGCTGAATTAAAATATTTATAGATTCTCATTTAATAAATCAAGTACCATTCATTAAGGCACATACTGTTGGTATCGTCATACCAATTATGCTTACAAATTAATGTTTATTTTGCCATTCCAATTATTTATAACCTTGGGGGAATGCCTCGACCCTCATGATTTATCAAGTCTAATTTGGGGGAATGCCTCGACCCCCATAGTTTATAAAAAATAAACTTGGGGGAATGCTGCAACCCCTATAGTTTATAATTAAATCAACATATGTCCAACAAGGCCTTCCAAATTATTTTATCTGTTTAACTATTTAGGAAATCCAATAGTTTAGAGAAGTAAAACAAATCATGTGATTATCCATATTTTAAAGCCAAGTATGCAAGTGGGTTGAGCGAATATAATTTCAAAACCAAATTCCAAACAGAATCATCAAATTGAGGGAATGGCTCAACCCCCATCCCATTCACCATACCCATGCACCCCAACAATTTTAAAATACATAGACAAAGCATGAACAAATACATTACAGCCATGAAAATCCCATTTTAAGTAACTATCATTGTAAAATCCTCAACCCAAATCAATTCCAAAATTAAATCTACATGAATAACAATAAAACCCATGCCTTTAAAGAAAAAAAATGTAAGGAAAGAGATTACATGCCTGAGATATCAAATGTTATGGAGAAGGACCAATCTTTAAGCCCTAGATGACCAACCTTGAGAAATGCTAGTTGTTCTTGACTTAGGAATTTAAGATAAAAGAGAGAGTATATTTCATTAATTTATGGGTGATAATGGGACCAGAATGTGTTTTTAAGTCATTTTTCATAATTGAAAAAAGGGGTAAATAACCAAGGTGACCCTAATTAAAACACAGGAAAAACTGTCGCTAGTGACTACGAGTCACGTCATGACTCGTGACATCTAGTTATGATTTATCACCATGACTCATAGTATGAGTAGAATCATAGGGCCTCCTTACAATTTACCTTATGAGTCATGGCCTATGACTCGTACTCAGACCTTACAACTCGTAGGGTCCTAGTATAATCACAATAGAGACTTAGGCACCTACACTAGTTTTGGCCATAAGTCAAACACTATGACTCATGACCACTCCTTGTGACTCATTAGGTTTGATTCGTGATCAGAAAATAACTTGGTCAACTTCACTGGTCACCTTACGATTAGTATCCTATGACCCGTAATGAGTGACTACGACTCGTAGCCTATGTTGTAGTCTGAGCAGTGAAGGGAAAAACTCAAAATTTTCCTGGGACCAAAAATTTGGAGAGTTATACCTATCTTTTTTAATGGATAATCGATTGGTTATTTTGAGTAAAAAAAGTCTTTGAATACATTGATTTTACATCACCAGTGAGAATTTTTGGTAGTTGAATTGAAATTTTTCTAGTCACAAGTTTTGTTTGTATAACTTCCTCTATTGGAGGTGGTATGTTATTATTAGTAGTAGTGTTGAGTCACGATTAGCTCATTATATTGATAAGTTTCTTGTTATGTTCAGATTATAGAATTTTTATGATTAGTTGCATTCTTCAAAGATGTCGGATTATGAATAGTCGATGACCTAGGATATCATGTATTATCAATTAAATGTTCAGCTCTTCAATTTTATGATTTATAGTGCTTTTTGATAAATCACTTATCTTTCAGTTTGAGAATACCATTATTTTTTAGCATTTCATTATATTAGTTTACTTTCAAATAAGATAGCACTTAGCACTGAGAGGATAAGGTTCAGATAACCCAAGTCCCAAACTATGTGCCACTAAAGGTTAAAGGGGTCCTTGTTAGTTGAGAGTGCCTTCTTTGTGCTTAATGGGCTCATGAGTAAATTCATGCTAATTATGGTCCATATCCTTTGCAAGGTACAGAACACCTTCCCAACATGGGTGACAAGTTGGAATCTATGTTGCTCACATGGTCTATGTTGGTTACAAAAACCTTCCACAGTTTAGTCTCGGATCTTCTTTGACCTTGTATCCAGTCTATTCAGCACCTTATAGTGTTGCATGTTTATTACATGGTCATACTATCAATTTATAGATTTTTAGCCCATGTTCAAGTCATTATGTCACTTTTAGAATGTTTATTTAATATAGTATAGCGTATATCTCATAAACTCAGTACATTCAAAGTACTGACCGCATACTTTTCTTTGCACTATTTTTTCTTATAATATGATTAAGAAGTTCAACACCTAAATCGCGATTAGATTGACCAAATATCACTTCAACAATTGTATTTTAGTGAGTCCTCATTATTAGACGACTAGTTATCTGAATTTTATTTATTTTATCTACTTAAATTTTAGATAGTTAAAGTTAGTTGGGGGCTTATCTCAGTAACTCACCATAGTAGAGGCTATCAGACAGGCAATAGGGGTTCAACTTTATATAATGTAAAGAGATTTTTGTTTTGATTTTAACATTTATGTTTGGAAAGATTATTTTTATATCATTCAGACTTTAGCTTATGCACAGTACTATCTAGTTTATACAGTATTCATAGTGTCATATCAGGCCATGGGTTACCTTGGGGTCACTTGTGACTCTAAGCACCATTTTACGACTAAGGCATAATCTCATGTTGTGATATATATAAACCCTTGAAATTGGGGTAGATTACTTATTGTAGAGTAGGACGATGATGGCCTAGGTAGTTTGTTAGACAACCAAGGTTGGAACTCACCTTAGGATGGCATAAACTGCCCAACAAATCTGGCCCTTTTGGAATGTCCTCTTTCCAACTCTTGTGTCTTTCTTCTTTGTCTTTGATCCTAGATTTTTTATGAAAAAATTTGTATCCTTGCTATGTCCATATCTTATTTAAAGTGTCAATAGTTTAATTTCCAATCATATGGATCTAATCTATCCATATATTGATGAACTTTATCTTCAATAATAGCTACTACATTAGGAGCATAACTGGCCAAAGAGTTAAACTGGAGACTATACTCCCTCACGCTCATATTCCCTTAGTAGAGATCTAAGAATTGATCTAAATGGGTTTCCTGAATCTTAATTGAAAGGTAATGATCAAGAAATCTCTCCTTGAACTCTTTTCAACTAGTTGAAGGTGCACTACACCCTTAGATCATTTCTGCTCTTCATACTAAAATATAGCCTCCGATTTTAATCTATGCACTACAAGCTCTATTGTCTCTTTACCAGATACATACATGATATATAAATCCATTTTAATTTGACCAATAAAGTTTTGTGAATCTTCATTAAGATCTGACCTGGTGAATGTGGAAGGATTTAATTTAATGAAATCCTATATTCGTAGACTAGTTGCCCTATCCACACCACTAGTGCCTGTAGTTGGATTAGCTTGTCCATGACCTTTTCAAGCAACTATACAAGTCAACAATTCTATTGTATTTCTCAAATCTAGCACAGTAACATTAATAGGTAATTCTGGGGTTACTTCTCTCCTTTTTATCTCTTCAGGAGATGGAGGGGTAGAAAAATCCCATGATACAAAATCTTCTTGAGTGTCACTCTGATTAGTTTGTCTATGTGGTGACTTGTTGGACCCTTCTCTAACAGCCACATCTACTTTCTAATTTTTATTCGTAATTTATTTTGTAATTGACATATTTACAATATTGAGAAAAACATATTCAAAGGTTAACCATGACTCCACCTACATCATTAAATCTATTGCACAATTTAAGAAATACTGAAAAAAGAGATAACTCATAAATGTCCTATAGCCTCATATTTATAGGTGTGGTGAACAACACACCCATAATTAAGACTCTACATAGACACGGATTTGTACACTCCTTAGGATAAGCTGTTCTAATACCACTTTTGTCACACCTCAAATCCCATTGAGATGGACCGGCACCTGACGCCCTAAAGATTCTAGAGAACCAACAAATAGCCTTACTTTCCAGGTAACTAACTATGATAGTAGTGAAACTTGACAAATATACACAATCTATAGTAATGATAAAATACGAACATAAAGGTAAGCCCAAAACATATATACATGACTTGGCCATCGAGGTCATAACTATTATGAGACAATATATTTGAACTTTATACATTAGTCTACCAAGCCTCTATGTGATATAAAATTTAGTCTTGGTTGAGATAGGACCCGCCTAAAAAAACTACTATGCAGTACAAAAAGACATTTATCAAAGAATCGGTAAAGCACCAAACCAACTTAGAGCTCATCTACTACAGTTGAGTGTCCTGTGCTCCTACAGAGGAGGTTATTAACTAGAGTACATATACCTATGGCATGAAACATAGTGTCCCTCATAAGGGAAGTCAGTATGAAATAATGTCAGTATAAAATAATGTATGGAGTATGTAAGAAAAGAGCTTAAATGAAATCAGGTATCAATGTATAACTGTATAGATAAGAATAAAGGACCACCTTTGTTTATACTTGAGGGATCAGGTACATTATATTTTTTTATTTAATTTTCTATTCTTTGATTTGTAACTTTGTAAGGCATATGATACAATAAATAACTGATCAATGGTAAAATAGAGTGACCCATGCTGGGCATTTTAACCCTTGAGATATTGTCCTCATAAATACATAACTCAAGATTGACCGGTGCTAGGATTTCCTTTCACCCTGGAATACCACCCATAATATATAGATTTGTGATTGACCCATGCTAGGAATTTTCCCATGGCATACCACCCATCAAAATACTAATTCGTCTTGCTTTATTCTTCTTATTTTTAAGGTTGTTATTTTGGTGGTCGTGTTATTATTGAGTTTAAAACCTTGGACCAGTAGTAAAAATATACAAACATGCACTTGATGTAGTGACAATGATGTAGGAAGCAATAGTAATAGCAATATAACACTTAGGAGCTTAAATAACACAATCGACCTTGTTTGACTAAGAGAAGAACTCACAAATTTTGTTGTGAAAGTACCTTTTTCATACTAGTATTTAGAAGAGTAAATGTGCAAATTTAGTCATAAATACATTTTGAAGTAATTTAACACACTAAGGAGTGGGAATAAGGTCTTTATACTTATTGGAGATTGTACACTTCTATTGTGTATCATTTGCAAAGAAGAGCACTTATGAAGCATACTTGTAACATAAAAATTAGATTCATGCCAAAGAGTACGGAATAAAGAATCCTTAAATACCTTGATGTTAAACTCCCTGATGGAACCATAAAATAACCTCTTTCTTTCCAAATTATTAATCTAAAATAGAGTAAGTATTAAAACTAGTATTAGCGGCTAACCAACATATTTGAGCTACTTAACATCACCAAAATAGTAGCCAGGCGGTAAGCCTATAATTTATCAAGTCATAGGGTGAGGTCATGACTCGTAGAGTGGGACTCATGACCAAACCAAGAAAGAGTCCCTGTGTTTCTACAAAGTCTACGAGTCTTGGCGATAACTTATGACCAATGATCACGAGTCGTTACGTAACCCGTAACGACTGGAAGTTATAATTCCTACACAATTTCATAAAAGACATGATGGTCTTTTTCTCTTACCCCACTACTATTCCATGACATAAAACATTCCCTTACCCCTATTTCTACCCATTAAACATAACATAAATACTCTCTTCTATTGTCGAATTCCCAAGTCAAGAACAACGTTGGGGTTTCTACGAGTTGGTCATCTAGGGATCAAAGTGTGGTTTCTTCTGCAAATTATTGGTGTTTAAAGGCATGTATCTCTCCTCTTAAACTTGTATTTTTATCTTGCCATGCAATGGTTTGGTATTCATATGGTTTTAACGTTTGATTTTGGAATCCAGGTTGAGGGTTTTGGATGATTATTGTTTAAATAGTATTCTCAAGGTTTACATGCATTTGTTTATGCTTTATGGAAGGATTTTGGAACTTATCGGGTGCATGGGCAAAGTGAATAGAATGAGGGTCGTGGATTCCCCCAAATTTATGGTTTTTGGCTTGGAATTGGTATTAACCTCAATCCACTTGCATCATTGGTTTTGAAATATGGACAATTACATGATTTTGCATATTTTACTAAACTATTACATTAAATTAATGGCTAAACAGATAAAAATGGTTTTGAAAGGCCTTGGTGGCTGTGGATTAATTTTAAATTAGACTTTGGAGTCTTATGGCTAATTGGTTTAGTTTGGCATAATTAAATGGTAGGATGATACCATTCGGTAAATGCCTAAATGGATAACTCCTGGGTTAAATTGATGGGATATGTGTAAATGTTTTAATTGGAATTGTCTTTTAAGCATAATTAAATGGTAGGATGATACCATTCGGTAAATGCCTAAATGGATAACTCCTGGGTTAAATTGATGAGATATGTGTAAATGTTTTAATTTGGGCTTAAAGAGGATTGTGTAGATCGTCATGGAAAGTGGAGGTCTCGAGGGGACCAATACTTGAAACCACGTTAGCTTGTGTGGGCGCCTTGGTGCCATGTTCATAGTTTATACTTTATATACATATATTTTGGAATGGCTGGGGTCGTGAATTCTCTAGCCCTTTCTTGGAATTTTTTGATTCGTGTGGCAAACACCCATTGAAACCCTTTCGATGGGGGAGCCGGACCCATATAGCCTATGGGTGCCCTTATAACGGTTAGAGCTACATAGTCTAGGTTAATGGTTTTAAACCTCATGCTAAACCTTGTTCCTTATCCCAGCATCTTATTTATATGTATGTATGCGTGTATATAAACATATACATTGACTATGGACTTGATATTTATGACATTATTTTATTCCTACCCTGAGTTACATGCTAGCGCTCACCCATCTAACTATCCCCGAATGTTACATCCCTTTATGATGTAGGGTCCTAGTTGTTTTTTCTATTGGTTTGTGCAGTGTTAGGTGGTGCGTTCTTCTATTGGGTTTGTGGTAAAGTGGTGAGCTTTCATCTTTCAAAAAACTAGGCCATTCTATCAGTTTATTTCCATATTTATAATTGATAAGTTCGCATTAAAATCATCATTATCATTATCATTGTCATGGTCGGAGGCATGTCCTACCTGGTTTGATATTTAAATTATTTTAAAGGCTTTTATGGACATGTATGGGTTAGATGGTATTTTTGACTCTTAGAACTTATTCTTAAGTTACATTAATTGTTTTATCTTTACTCTCTAATTGTGTTACCCTTTGTTATTATTTGGATTATGCTTTGATTGCACAGGCTATGGGGGTGGTCTCTGGCCCACGGTAGGTTTGAGATATCCTTCACAACTAAGCCTTGGTTCAGTTCATGACAAGTATAGTATTAGAGCATAGGTTCAGGGTCGTTGGGTGTTCACAAATCCGTGTTAAGTAGAGTCTCTTTCATAAGTGTGTAGCGCGCTGCACTTATAAGTAGGAGGCTACAAGATATTTAGGAATATTTTCCATTCTTGTATTCTATTTTGGGCTATAGAGTCCAAGGTCAAAGAATTTCTCTAACTCCAGATTTGTTCGCATTTCATATCATGTCTCATCGAAGATATAATGTTTGTAGTAACTCTAGCTAGAACCTTTGCCACACCTGAAGAAAATATCGAAAGAAATCATCCTATTTATGGAATACACACTCGGTCTAGGGTCCCTACTCCTGATGTGCCACTCCACTTGGGGTTCACCAGTCCCAACTAGTCCTTCTCTAATTGGTGACACTCATGCTTAGTCACCTTAAGGAGACATATTTAATGCAAAGTTTCATTGTTTTATTTACCTGCTGACTTAGTTGGTGACCTACTAGTCTCACCAGTTAAGTTAGGGTGGTATTGTTACTCCTACTTGGGAGGTTACTCAAGTTGGTCAGTTCATGAGATTGAATCACCCAACCTTTTATAGTTCTAAGGCTGAGAAGGATCCTCAAAGGTTTATTAATGAGATAAATAAGATCTATAAGGTGATGAATGCTACTCATGTAGAGGGTGTACAGTTTGCTACATATTAGTTAAAAGATGTGGCATATCAGTGTTATGAAGCATAGGAGAAGTTTAAAGGTGATGATGCTAAGCCAGCTATATAGGATGAGTTCTTTGGTGCCTTCCTAGATTTTTTCTTTCCTCAGGAGTTGAGGGAAACAAAGGTAGAGGAGTTTGTGAATCCAAAATAAGAAAAGATGAGTATGAAGAGTATGCCCTAAAGTTTCATTATTTATCTCATTATGCTCCGGAGTTGGTGTCTAGTATGAGGGCTAGAATGAGGAAGTTTGCTTTAGGTTTGTCTCATGACTTGGTATTGGAGTGTAAGGCTACGATGTTGAGTAATGATATGGATATATCCAGGCTTGTGGTTTATATGCAGTAAGTTAAGAATAAGAAAAAAAGCAAACAAAGATGGGAGAAAGGTAGAATAAAAAGATTAAATATTCAAAGCAGGGTGGGGATCAATAGATCAGTGAAAGAAATAGTAGACAGTGGAGCAAGATGAAGACTTGGGAAAATTCTGGTTCATATTCTTAGGCTAGTACTCCTTGTGTGAAGTCATTCAGTAATCATCGATTTTAGACTAGTACTGGTCCTAAGGGACAGGGTGCCCAGTCTTAAGTTAGTGGAGCTCAGCTAGCCCCACCTTATCTTCCTTGTAGATTTTGTGGACAGCTTCACCGTGGTTATTGTGATAAGGGGAGAAATTAGTGTTTTAGTTGTGGTCAGCCTAGACATATGTATAGGGACTGCCCTTCAACTAAGATTGCTACGGGAGCTAATAAGGTCCCGGTTACTACCTCATCAGCTTCTATACCAAAAGGGTGCTACTTTTGGTACCGGCATTGGCTGAAAATATCTCTATGCTCTTGTTACCCATTAGGAATCTAAGGTATATCCTAATATTGTCATTGTATACGTTAAAGCTCTTCTCTCATGATGTGTATTGTCTGTCTGGTCTAGGATCCATCCTTTCCTATATGACCCCATATGTCGTTGTACATTTGGGTATCGGTCCTAAAAGTATTTTCAACCTTTTCTCTGTGTCTACTCTGGTGGGTGACTCTATTATAGCTAGAAAGATCTATAAGGGTTGTGTGGTTTTTATTTTTCATAGAGAGACATCGGTAGATTTAGTAGACCTTGATATGCTATATTTTGATGTAATCTTAGGGATGGATTAGATTTATTTATGTTACGTTTCTTAGGACTGTAGGCGATAAAAGGTCAGTTTCCTATTCCCTAATAAACCATTAATCAAATGGGAGGGAAGCCTCTTAGTGCTAAAATAGAGGTTTATTTCTTATCTTAGAGCTTGAAAGTGAATTTCCAAGGGTTGTCTTTATCATTTGGTTCGGTTTAAAGATTCTAGTTCTGAGGTTCTCTATTTCCAATCTATCCTTATGGTGAATGAATTACCTAAAGTATTTTCTGAGGATCTTTTTAATATTCCTCCCAATAGGGAAATAGACTTTGGGATAGATCATCTACCGTATAACCATCCTATCTTAATTCTTTCTTATAGAATGGTTCTGTCTGAGTTGAAGGAGCTGAAAGAGCAATTAAAGAATCTCCTTAACAAGGGTTTCATCCATTCTATTGTTTCTCTATAAGGTGCTTCAGTGTTCTTCGTGCAAAAAAAAGTTGGGTCTCTTCGAATGTGTATAGATTATCGACAGTTGAATAAGGTGATGGTGAAAATAAGCATTCTCTTCCTAAGAATAATGATATTTTCGACCAGTTTTAAGGTGCTAGGTGCTTCTCTAATATTGATCATCATTAAGACAATCATCAGTTGAGGTATACGATTTATCTAGGTTTGACAAAGATATATTATGATTTGAAGGAGATCTATTAGTGGAGCAATATAAAGAGAGATATGTCTAACTCTATGGCTAAGTGTATGGTTTGTCATCAAGTGAAGGTTCAGCACTTGAGGCGTAGTGGCATGTCTCAAAAGATTGAGTTGCCCATGTGGAAGTGGAAGACGATCAATATGGATTTTGTTATAGGTTTTCCGCGGTCTTGCCATCAGTATGATTTGATTTGGGTTATTGTAGATAAAATTACTATATCTGCTCACTTCTTGCCTATGAGGACTACTTACTTTGGAGAGGATTATGCCAAGTTATTTATTAAGGAGATAGTTAGATTTCATAGAGCACCGGTGTCCATTATTTTAGACCGAGGAACACAATTTTCTTCTCACTTTTGGTGTGCGCTTCAGAATGTTTTGGGGACTAATGTTAAACTTAGCACCACTTTCAACCCTCAAATAAAAGTGAGATGACCCAAGGTTGTTATCTTGGTAACGACTAAACTCCACGAGTCATAGGGTGAGGTCATGAGTCGTAGGGAGTGACTCGTGACCAAACCAGTAAGGAGACCCTGAGTTTCTTCCCAGACTATAAGTCTTAGTGACGATTTGTGAACAATGATTATGAGTCGTTACATGAATAGTAGCAACTGGAAGTTATAATTCCTACACGATTTCATGAAGGGCATGGTGGTTTTTTCCCCTTACCCCACTACTATTTCATGACATAAAACATTCCTTTAGCCCTATTTCCACCCATTAAAATGGTATTCTCTTATTTTATATGAATTTGTTTATGCTTTATGGATGGATATTAGAACTCATCGGGTGCATGGGCATGGTAATGTAATAAAGGTCTTGGATTCCCCTAAATTTATGGTTTTTAGTTTGGAAATGATATTAACATCAGCCTACTTGAATAATTGATTTTGAAATATAGACAATACATGGTTTTGCAAACTTTTCTAAACTATTGCATTGCATTAATGGCTAAATGAATAAAAATAATTTTGAAAGGACTTGGTGACCATGGATTGATTTTAAATTGGAACTTTAGAGTTTTATAGCTAATTGATTTGGTTTGGCATAATGGAATTGGCAAGCATAATTATTGGTATGACGATACCATTCGGTAAATGCCTAAATTGATAAATCCTTAGTTAAATGGATGGGTTATGTGTAAATATTTTAATTTAGGATTAAAGGGGGTTGTGTAACTTGTCGTGGAAGGTTTAGGACCCGGGGAGACCGATACTAGAAACCACATTTGTCGGTGTGGGGGCCTTGGTGGCCATGTGTATAGTTTTCACTTTATATATATATTTTTTGGAATGGCTGGGGTCTTGGATTCTCTGGCCCTTCCTTCGATTTCTATGATTCATGCAGCAAACACGCACTAGAGCCCTTACAGTGGGGAGAGACAAACCCATATAGCCCGTGGGTGCCCTTAGGACGGTTAGAGCTACACAGTACAAGTTAATGGTTTTAAACCTCATGCTAAACCTTGTTCCCTATCCCAACATCTTATATATATATATATATATATATGTATGTATACATGTATGTGAACATGTATATTGAGTTTAGACTTGATTTTTAAATGGCATTATTTTATTTCTACCCTGAGTTACATGCTAGTGCTCACCCCGCTAACCGTCCCTGAACACTACATAATTTCATGATGTAGGGTCCTAGGGGTTTCTTCTATTGGTTTGTGTAGTGTTAAGTGGTGCCTTCGTCTATCGGGTTTGTGGTGAGCTTTCATCTTTCAGAAATCTTGGTCATTTCATTGATTTTTTTTCCATATTTTAGAATTGAAGAGTTCGTATCAACATTATCATTGTCATTTTCACTATCATGATCTGGGGCATGTCTCGACCTAGTTTGATATTTGGATTGTTTTAGAGGCTTTTGTGGACATGTATGGGTTGGATGGTGTTGTTGAATCTTAGAACTTATTCTTAAGTTACATTAATTATTTTATCCTTACTCTCTGGTTGTCTTCCACTTTGTTATTATTTGGATTATGCTTGGATTGGACAAGCTATGTGGGCGGTCTCTGGCCCATGGTTGGTTTGAGATACCCAACATGACCAGACCTTGGTTCGGGTCATGACAAAGATCCTTATTGAATACCCACATACCTAATTACTTTTTATTCTTGAACTAAAGTTTGGAGGATTGGATGTGAAAATGAAGAACCCTAATTTCTTGTTTGATGAAAAAAAGTCGTGTGTTTTCTCATGTTTCTTTGAGTAATTTCGTGTGTTGTGAAATAAACGCGGGATTAGTAGTAGGTTAGAGTTTATATTCAGTCTTAGAATAGCTTAAAAGTCGTAGTTTTGGTGTTAAAAGAGTAGAAAAAGACCAAAAAACTCCTTTAAAAATATTTTAACATTGTAGAAAATTTCTATCTAACGACTTGGTTGATGGCCCATCAATCCGTTAATGGCTCGTCAGCTTTGGTCATCAATCTTTGGATATCTTTTATCTTTACTAGTTAAGGTTGATAAATTTAATTTACGGGTCATTAACCAGTTGACGTCTCGTCAACTCAGGACATCAATCACCGCAAGATAAACATTCTCAGGTAAAATGAGCATAACATTTTACTCAGGAAGGAAAGAAGATTCAAAGACATTTCATTTAGCGGGTCTTGAGAGACCAAACTATTTATATTTTAGGAGTTACACTCATTTGAAGTTGACTATAGAAAGATTTTTCACAAGAACTCAATCGGTAAGGAAGGTTTCAACTTACCTATGAGTTAGGAGTTACTTGTAGCATTAATACTGGTCTAAATTACTTCTCATACTATTAAAACATGATGTTTGGTTCTACATGTACTTAAAGTATGACTTTAATCTTAGCTCAAACTTTTTGGGGTGTTACATTGTTGTTGGTTTTCTTCATTCATTTGTTGTAGCTCTAGTTTTTGTTACATATTATATACATATTATTTTGGATATGACAATATGTTTGACTGGTTGTACTTTGCATTTAATATTTACATATATATATGTATATATATATATATATATATATATATATATATATATTATAATGACCCAAATCATCGTTATGCTAAAAATCGTTCTAGAAAAATACTTTTATGCAAAAATCTTCATTTCAAACCATTTAGAAATGATTTTTTATGGGAAAAAGTCATTGCCAATATTAATTTTGGGTTGAATCCTCAAAATTAGGCCAGGGAGCGATACTGGTGCAACGATACTTCTGTCGCTGTAACGATGGTAAGACTGTAAGCTGCTCTAGTTTAGTTAAACCCTTCCCCTCTAGTTGAGGCCTCTTATTTTATTTGCCTCCTCCAAAAACACCTTAGGTGAACCTTATACTCAGAACAACACGGTTTTAAAGACAAAGCTCCGAGAAGGTGATTTCCAAAGCACTCCTGCATGAAGATTCCAATATTAGAAAGGAAACAACATGCAAGGAATGACTATTCACTCTCTATAGAATCAAAATTCATCTACGAGGTAGGTTATAGTTTAATTGTAGTGGACTCAAGATAGATGCATGTAAGAACTATAGTGATAATGGGAGATTTCATGCTTAGTCCTACGGGCATGAAGTTATGATGGATTTGATAATATTAGAAATTAGGATAATAAAGCGATGAATTTAGAAATGCATGTCGAGTTATTAAACTATGTTAACCTTTAGTATGTTGGTAGGACACGATTCTTATGCAAACTAGAGGTAGGTCGGTATATGGGAGTAGTTATGTATTATTAAAAATACGTAGGTTAATGGTGAACTTATAAGTGAATAAGAATGACTTGATATATATTGTAATTAGCTATAAAAGGGGATTAAATATTGTTGGGTTAATGGTAGAGGAAAGAGTCGATAGGTTGTAAAGCTAGCTATGGTTGTATTAAGAGCAATATGAGGAGGTTGTGTCGTGAAACTGAATTGAAAATAGAGTTTCTCGTATTAGGATTGTTATTTATGCAAGAAAGAGGAGGAAAGAAAGTAGGGCTATAATGCCCATAAATAGATATGTGAGTCGCAGTATATAATGATCTTTGGTGATGGGGTGTGTATAAATAGATTAAATATAGTTATAGACTTGATTTGACTCTGTGCTTATATATAAGTTGAATGATTGTGATTATCTTTTGAGCATTACTTGTGATTATTGATTATTATTATGCATTGTATCTAGGATTATACATTGAGATGATATTAGGATCACGTGTCATGCCAACACTATTATTGGGTTGGATGTCATGTCGGCACTTTTATTAGATCAGGTATCATGCCGATACTATTATTAGACTGGATATCACACCTACACTCGATACTGTTATTAGATAGGGTATCCCATCGATACTAATACATAGACTGAATTTGTCACTTGTAGGTCATAGTTAAGGGTCCATGATGACCCTAGTATATGTGTACACTTTGCATGCATGCAATTATTAGTTCATGCACATATGTATTGTCTTGATTATTGTTGAGTAAATTGTCTGAGTATAAGTGATAGACATGGCACATAGATATAAGGTATGTCTTGGTTATGTGTAGATCTTATTTTTGTATATATGTTATTTATATGTGAGGGCACTATGTTACCTGATTCTAGATTGTATTGCCTACTTTTGGGCAAAAATAATTACTTGACAGTGAATATTCGGACATAGAGTAGTAGGTTAGAATGGTCATGAATACGGAATACGAGGTATTTTTAATAAAAGTGAATGCATAACTAATAAGGGCTTGGGTAGTGCTAGCGTATGGTAGTTACATGGTCGTTTAGGGAAAGATAAATATGGCTAGCATAAAAAAAAGGTGTAAGGTTGAGAGTTGGGAAAACTGCGGAAAGACGTTTGTAAGGTTCAACTGCCTGAGTGTTTCCTATTGGCATGATTCTTCCCTTGTTTCTATTGCTATTATTTGTTTCTAACCTTGGTTGCTACATGTGGTTGTACTAATACTACACTTAATATAATTTTGTTTGGGAATATAGTCATGGTGCAGGTTAGTTGGGAATATAATCATGTTGCAGGTTAGTTGGAGTTTCTATAAGTGCAACGGTGGTTATTTTTCAGCAGCTCCTGTCATTCTACTCTTGCATGGATGTTGTGTCTGGATTTGACTTTCTTGTTTAGTATTTTTGTACCTGTTTAGACTTGACTCTGGGGATTGTATAATATACTTCCACAATGTATTTATGTAACAAGGGTGTTTTAATAGAAAGTTTTATTTATTTATATTTAAAGTTGTTTAAATGTCTTCCACATTAATAAGATGGTTAGATAGTAAGGTTCTTTTATCTAAGGTACAGTTGTGTATGAGTTTACACGATCTGTGAAATGGATCATGATATATATGGGTAGGTGTTTGCATGATCTATAAAATGGATCATTATATATATATATATATATAATGTGTGTGTGTGTTATTGAAATGTCATTTTTTTAGTTAAATTGTTTTACCTTAGTTTTATACATAACTGATGTAAAATTGGCCAATAAAAGAAATTCTTTCGTCAGTTTTTGAAGCCTCTCCATTATAAAAGATGATTTTTATTTTTTAAAGTTCAATTACTTTATCTCAAGTATTAATACCTTACCGGTGAAGAAATTTCCATTGATTTCTAAAGCCTTTCATGTTCATAAGATAGATTTTTACTTTTTCATCTATTGTTTTCTTAATTCATTTGATTTATGTTGGTTCATTGCTAACACTTTTACTAAGTGCTTTACAAGTATCCAAAGTTTCTTTTCGAAATAGACACTTGAGTTTAATTTAGGACCTTTTGAGTTATTTATTGTATTTATTCATTTTTAATAGAGGATAGATAAGCATTAGGTTATCTTTCACATTTATACTTTATTTTATTCGTTGTGTGTATTTTGTGTTTATTGTGCTTATGTAAATGATTTTAACTCCTCCTCGATTGAAAAATAAGTTCAGTCGGGACCCATCATTGTGAATTCTGATGGATGCCTTACTCTTTCCTCCTAGAATAACTTGAACTCTTACCAAGAATTTATTTGATTTTGCAGATTATTTTTCTTTAGTAGGCGTTTGGCCATGTAAATTTTTTCACTTTTTTCCAAAAAATTATTTCACTTTAGTGAAAAAAGTAAAAATAGTGATGTTTGACTATAAAAATTATTTCACTTTATTGAAAACTATTTCACTTGTTTTCACTCATCTCATTCCTATTTTTATCACAAAATTTTAAAAACAACTTCAATTTATATTCATTTCCAAACACAACACTAACTCCAACTCCAAAAAAATATTATTTTTATGGTCAAACGGGGCCTTGAATCAATAGGTTTTCTAGTTTTTCTAAAATTAGGTGACAATTCTCATAAATTTTTAAACATTAATTATTCTTGTCCAAATGTTGGATCTTATTGTTGAAAATAGGGATGCAATATTTGCCTTATGATTAAAAACTAGATTGGCACGTGTCTTATGGGTAACATAACTAAATTTTAACTTTTGATTATAGGACAGAACTTTTAATTGATTATGCAGGTTAATTCTTTTAAAATATCACGTAGTGGGTACCGTACTATGGGAGTTGTTGCTTCAGCTTTCAATTTCTGTAAAGTCCCGTTTTATAGCTGTATCATGCATGTACTTCGTATTTACTTGTATCATTACCTCTCTATTTCTTAATTCAACAATCTTTGGTCTTCTTCAATGGCATCCGAGATCTCATTCGCCGGAATTTTCGCTATTAGCGCTACCGCTGCTTGTTTTGCCGAGGTATTTCTCTTGCTGTGCTTGTACGTAAAATTGTATTTCTTTTCCGTCAACTGATATTGTTAGTTTGAGATATTTAGATGATGTTTTGACTAGATCTAGGCTGTCTGTGAAATTGCAGTTCTGTACGTTACCTCTAGACACGGCTAAAGTTAGACTACAGCTGCAAAAGAGAGCAGGATCATTGGAAGGTGCCGGTGTATCCAAGTACAGGGGATTATTAGGTACAGTTGCTACAATTGCTAAGGAGGAGGGTTTATTGGCTCTTTGGAAAGGCATTATTCCCGGCTTACATCGGCAGTGTATTTATGGAGGCCTAAGGATTGGGTTATATGAGCCTGTTAGTATTTATTTGATTTATAGACTCATTCATATTCCTTAGAAATAAACAAATTGTGATTGATTGCAATTGGACCAGATCAAGACCTTCTTTGTAGGCAGCTATTATGTTGGAGATGTTTCCTTATTCAGTAAAGTTCTTGCTGCTCTTATTACTGGTGAGACAAACTTGATATTGCTTGTAGATCAGACTTATGATTTGTATTTATTGACGTCTTCTTTCCTTGCAAAGGTGCAATAGCAATTGCTGTGGCTAATCCGACTGATCTTGTAAAAGTTCGTCTTCAGGCTGAAGGTAAAGCTGGTACACCTAGGCGATATGATGGTGCTTTCGATGCATACTATATGATAGTGAAACAGGTGATCGAGGACCTAAGATGCACAATTAATTTATTGATGCACAATCATTTACATATTTTTGTTGATCAAATTATAGGAAGGGCTGGCAGCTTTGTGGACAGGAATTGTGCCAAATATTGCAAGGAATGCTATTATTAATGCTGCTGAACTGGCCAGTTATGATCATCTGAAAGAGGTAGATCTAATGATATTTTGATTCACCGACTTTTTGTTGCAGTACCTCGATTACTTTTCTGCAACTATTTCATATGCTGCTTCTCTAAAATTATATCATATGCAGATAATATTAAAACTTCCAGGATTTACGGATAGTGTTTTAACTCATCTACTAGCTGGTTTAGGTGCTGGATTCTTTGCAGTATCTATTGGTTCTCCAGTTGATTTGGTAAAATCCTCTGTTACTCAATATGTTAGAAGTGTTTAAAGTGAATTAAAAAATACAGATTATCTATCTCCGGAACCCCTATCTTTTTTTTAATCAGTTTTAAATTGTTATTTTTTTCCGATAAATTACTGTTTTTCTTTAAATCATGGAACTTTTTCTTGATACCAGTACTTCTTTTTTGATAACAAGACCAGAAATTTTTGAGAGAAGATATATTTATAAGAAATGCACCAAAATGTGGCATAGCTGGTTCTTCCATGCCACTCTTATAAAAGAAGGGAAGAGAAGAGAAGTTTTAGAGGATGGATAGTAGCAACCAGCAACTTCTTTTTTTCTTTTTGCTAACAATGGTGTCCGGGCCAGCTTGCGCGCACCTCGACTAATTCCACGGAATACTTGTCACCTCCCGCTAACAACAGGTACCAGGTAACTTTATCCACCAAGACTAGAACAAATGGGAAGAAATCACCTAGTGTTTGTTTCTGTTGGTAATTGAACCCGAGACTTCTTGGTGCTCAACCCAACTTCATGGAACCTTTAGGCCACACCCTTGGATGCACAACTAGCAACTTAATTGTCTACACCTTTTCGTTTCAAGCTTTTGTGGGTCTCAAGTTGAGTTTTGTGATTAAAAGATTTATCATAGTTAGACTATGTTTATGTTGATTGTTAACCTACTGCAAGCCTCTTTCTCTATCTGAATGCCGGACCAGCTATGGATTGTGAAGCTCATATAGGCAGAGATGATTTAAACCTTAGGTCACTATTAGTAAAGAAGAATAAAAGTAATCATAGAATCTGGTAGAACCAATACAAGCATTGTCTTGTATATTGCTTAGCTAGATATTAGTGCATTTTATCTTTCCAGCAATTTATTTTGGAAGAAAAGTTAAAGAATAAAACTTTATCCTTATAAAAAAAAAAAAAAGAAAGTGAAAGAATAAGTAAGTTGTAGTTGAGGTTATGTGTCTATACCATTATACTCTTGGGACTTAGCTATATCTGTCATGCTTGGTTGCATGTTCGAATTCCATTCGGATCTCGTAAACCATACCAAAAGTTTTAGTTTGTACTAGAAAGTGGATATCCCCTTCAGACCGACTTAAAATCCCATCAAGCTTTTTCATGTTATTGTTGATAGCTATGTTACTCTAACTCTTTGTTTTTCAAAAATGAAGTTCTTGATGAAATTTTTTAATATGGAGGTATGGGAAGGCATCATAGAGAAATTTGAGAATCAGTTGGCTTCATGACAGATGCAATAACTTTCTTTAGGGGGCAGGCTGACAGTCATAAAAATGTCCTAGACAACATTCCCTCAGACTGCATGCCCCTCTGCCCGTTGTAAAAAATGATATAGCTACAGCGTGACACAATGAGAAGGAAATTCCATAATCGAAACAAGTTTCAACATTAGCCAGACTAATTTGTGAGGCAGTCAAAGGTGTTAAATTACGAGCGAGAGTTTTATTTTTCTAACGCTTACGTTATTTTTTGTCTTTGCTGGGTGTCCTTTGAGCAGGTTCCATAGCGTCGGAAGATGAACTCAAAACCCCACGGTTATACTTTTTCTATTCTTACATCAAATGCTTTTTGCGGAATGTGTAATCCAACATTGCAAGAAAATGCTCCACTTCCACAAACTACTACCAACCAAGCTCCATGAAATGTTCTTCAACCATACTAAGTCCAATTTAACCAAGATCCTCCAAACCAAAATCTACCCAATTTGGAAAATGAAATTGAGTAACATGACCAACAAGGGGATGATGATGAGCATCTTAATGATGATTATGGTGTTCAAGAGAATATACCAAGGGGACTAGGTGGACCACGAGGACGGAGAGGTAGGCATGGTCAAGTTCCATAAAGAGAAAGGATCGGGAAATCCAGATCGACTTAGAGGCCAAGGAGAATATAATCAGAACCAAGGCAGATATAAGGGACGAGATATAGGTCTCAGTTCCATCAAAGTCACTCTTCCTATTTTCAAGGGAGGTAGTGATCTTGAGGCGTATCTTAATTGGGAGTTGTAATGTGAGTGGATTTTCCAAACCCAAGAAAGCCACATATGCCATTGGAATTTGTGGTATTTGCTTCGACTGTGTAGGAATCCATGAGTAGACTTCAAAGGGCTCATGGTAATGTCTACACCCCAAAATGGGATGAATTGAAAAGACCCATGAGAATCAAATATGCGTCAGAAAGGAATAAGCAAGAACAACTCATGAAGCTTTATAACTTGAAGCAAGTGAGAAAAAGTATAGAGAGATACTATGATGAGCTCCAAGTCATGTGTTAAGAGTCCCACATCGGAAAAGGGATGAACAATTGATATCCTTATATGGACTTGAGCAATTCTCCCTGATGAGCTGGCTGAGCTAGCTTTTGGGGTTGATTTAGGCCTAAGATCCATTTCTTTACATAGTATTAGAGCCAAACCCATCCCAAATCTTTGTTCAATGATTTTGGGCCCGTATATTATTGTAATACCCCGAACTTTCTTTAAAGTCTAATTTAGTCTCCAGAAGATTTAGGGATGACTTCCTAAGTGAGTAATGTTTAAATCAAATAGAATTTTCCTAATTTTGACTTTTTATCATGTGGGAATTGAATTAGCTTTCCAATGATACCAATTTCGTCAAAATCCGATGTCAGGATAGAAAGTTATGGCTGAATTGCAGGATTTTGAGGATATATTTCCCAAAGAGCATCCAAGAGGATTCCCTCTACTAGGGGAATTGAGCATCAAACTAACTTTGTGCCAGGTTCACGATTACCAAACAAGGCAGCTTATAGAAGCAACTCCTAGGATACAATAGAGCTTTAAAGGCAAGTTGAAGAGCTCCTCAACAAAGGCTATGTGAGGGAGATCGTGAGTTTGTGTGTTGTTTCGGTTATCTTAGTTCCAAAGGAGGATGGAACGTGGCACATGCGTGTTGATTGTCGAGCCATTAACAAAATCACGATAAAATATTATCATCCCATACCTAGACTTAATGACATGCTAGTTAATTTAAATGGTTCATGTGCTTTCTTAAAATTGATCTTAAGAGTGGTTACCATCAAATTTGGATGAACCCAAGGGATGAAAGGAAAATGACAATCAAGACCAAGATTGGTCTCTATGAATAGATGGTAATGCCTTTTGGTCTCACCAACGCTCTTAGCACTTTCATACGCTTAATAAATCATGTTATGAAGCCTTTCATATGCAAATTTGTGGTTGTTTATTTTGATGATATCTTAGTGTATAGTAAGACCATTAATGAACATGTTGAGCATTTGAGATGTGTCTTTGGTGTGTTTTGGCAAGAACAACTTTATGCTAATCTTGAAACGTGTCTTTTTGTGTTGATGAAGTTGTTTTGTTGGGTTTTATTGTGAGCTCAAAGGGCGTTGAGGTTGATGAATCCACGATAGACTCTTAAAAATTAACTAGTTCCAAAATCCATAGGCGATGTTAGTAGCTTCAATGGCTTGTCTAGTTTCTATAGGTGGTTTGTCAAAGGATTTAGTACTATAGCCGCCCCTTTATATGAGGTAATCGGGAATAATAAGCCTTTTAAGTGGAGTGATGAGCAAGCAAAGGCCTTTCAGACCGTGAAATCAATGCTTAGCTCCTCTCGTTTGTTACAATTATTTGATTTGGAAAAAATGCTTGAAGTTGAATATGATACTAGTAAAGTAGGCATTGGAGCTATCTTAATGCAAGACCGAAAACTCGTTGCTTATTTTAGTGAAAAACTATAAGCTGCAATTTTGAACTATTCTACTTATGATCTTGAATTTTATGCTTTGATTAGAGCATTGGGTAATTGGTACATTACTTGTTCCCAAAGAATTTGTCATTCATACCGATCCTTGAAACATCTTTGGGACCCCGAAAAGTTAAACAAAAGGCATGCCAATTGGATTGAATTTCTTGAAACTTTCCCCTATGTAATCACCAATAAAAGAAGGTAAAGGAAAATGTGGTGGCCGATGCCTTATCTAGAAAACATGTTTTGGTTAATATTTTGTCCTCTAAATTGATGAGTTGTGAATGCTTAAAGTCATTGTATCCCAAGGGCCCTACTTTGCCAAAATCTCTAGATTGCGAATAATGGAAAAACAAAAGGTGGGCAAGGGATAGGTCCTCTATTCCCTTTTCAACATTTGATGTTTCTTGTTCAAAGGAAAGAGGCTTTATGTACCATGAGCTCTTGGAGGGAGTTTTTTGTGAGGGAGGCATATGATGGGGGATTGATATGTCACCTTGGTATGGATAAAACCTTGGGAATTCTTGAAGAGCAATTTTATTGGCCTAAAATGCAAGCCGATGTTGCTAAAATTTGTGGTTAATGTGTTGAGTGTAGAAGTACTGAATCTAGACTTCTTCCCCAAGGTTTGTATACCCATCTTCCCACTCCTCAAAGACCTTGGTTAGACACTTCCATGGATTTTGTATTGGGCTTACCAAGGACGAAATAAGGAAAGGATAGCATTTTTGTGGTTGTTGACCGATTCTCTAAAATGGCACATTTCATTGCATGTAATAAATTTGATGAGGCTTCTAATGTCTCCTCTTTGTTTGTATGTGGTCAAATCGCATGATATTCCCAAGATCATAGTGAGTGATAGGGAGTCCAAGTTCCTTAGCCACTTTTGGAAAGCATGGTATGGTCCCGTCTTGGGACGAGTGGGTGATAGGGACTCCAAGTTCCTTAGAATAAAAATGATCGTAGCTGTTGAATCCTTCAAGAACCATTGTGAGACAGCGTTGCTGCTTTTGTTTGTCACTGTAAAATAATTGTGACCCTTCAAAAAACCCTTTGTTTTGGCCCCACTTAGTGGGCAAAAAAATGTCATTTTAAGTCCCCATTTCGTTACCAGTGAATACTTAGCTTTTGAGTTTTTTTTTTTTGGGTAATTCCATTTCTTTTGAGCATCGTTCGATATACATTCTCAGTCCTTGTGCCCCGGGATCATGTTATATATGTCCAAAAATATTTTTCTTAATTTGTTGTCATCGTAGGGTACAAAAACAAATATTTTCTATCTTTGTTAAAACACTTGAGAGTGTTAAATTTAAGTCGAAATTTTCTGGGATGTTGCACCTACATTGCACAATGGCTGCTTATATTGGAACATGTTAATTACAATTTTATGCTTAACATGGATTGATCGTACCTGATAGTATCAAGGATGCCTACATTAGTTGGATTTCATGGTAAGTTGATAAATCCATCGAGTGAGTCGTGCTTGCATTTTTAGTGTGTTTGGAATGAGAGGAACACAGGATGTTTTGATGGAATATCAACTCCAAACTACCTTGGGGTTAGATGTCTTGAAGATTTGTGTAGCTGAGATAGTGTACCTTGTTGATTCATTTGAAGTTGTTGGACTTTGTTAGCTCTTTATCCTTAGCATAGATCTCATTGTAACAGAGCTGTCAACCTCACTCTTTTGTAACTATTTTTCCATGTCTCTTCTTAATGCCATTTATAAGTCCACTTACCTGATCAAAAGGAAAAAACTTGTAAAAACATGTTTGTTATAATTAGTTGTTGTTGTTTATTACATAGTTTTTAATGAATGTTTAGATTAATAGGAATAAAAAGACTACAAGCATGCAACATTTCTCACATATTGACAAACTCAAGGGTCCTCTAAGTGATGACCTAGAGAAGATATTCATGATTTGTTCGAGATTTTTTTCTGGAAGTTTTGTGATTACTCTCTGCAAAAAACACAATTTATTTTATGCCTGTGAAAAGGTCTTTTGCTGCTTGTTTTTAGGTCAAATCAAGAATGATGGGAGATTCAGTATACAGGAACACCTTTGATTGTTTTTTGAGAATATTTAAGTGCGAGGTAATTTTGTTAATTCATTTTTGTTGTTCACAATGCACGGTCATTTGTCAGCATATCATATTTATTGTGGATAGAAAAATATTAGCAAACTGTACTTCAGTAGTTCGTAGTTCGTAAGATGGATAGTTTTAAGTATCTTGATCTATGATCCAGGGGAATAGAGAGATTGACGAGGACGTCTCTAAACGTATTGGGGCAGGTTGGATGAAGTGGAGGTTCACCTCGGGAGTGTTGTGTGATAAGAAGGTGTTTCTTAAGCTTAAAGGCAAATTCTACAGCGTGTCAGTCCATCCGGCCATGCTGTATGGAGCGGAGTGTTGCCAGTCAAGAACTCCCACATTCAAAAATTGAAGGTGGCAGAAATGAGAATGTTGTGTTGGATGTGTGGACTTACTAGAGCGGATAGAGTTAGGAATGAGATTATCCGGGAGAAGGTGAGAGTGGGTTCGGTGGAGGACAAGATGCGGGAAGGGAGGCTGAGATGCTTTGGGCATGTGATGGGGGGGCACGGATGCCCCAGTTCGTAGGTTTTATTAAGTATCCACATTGGAAAAGGGATGGGTAATTGGTTTCCTTATATGGACTTGGGCAATCCTCCTCTCATGAGCTAGCTTTTGAGGTTGAGTTAGGTCCAAGATCCATTCTTTACATGGTATCAGAGCAAGGCCCATCCCAAATCTTTGTTCACCGATGTTGGGCGCCCATATTATATTGTCCGCACTCTAGTTAACAAGGCCTGGGCGTGCGGGGGAGTGTTAAGTATCTACATCGGAAAAGGGATTGGTAATTGGTCTCCTTAATTGGATTTGGGCAATCCTCCCCTCATTAACTTGCTTTTGAGGTTGAGTTAGGCTCAAGATCTATTCTATACAGGTGTGAGAGGCTAGCTTTGGATGGTTTCAGGAGGGTAGAGGTAGGCTGAAGAAATACTGAAGAGAGGTGATTAGGCATGACATGGAGCAGTTACAACTTACTGAGCACATGACCCTAGATAGGAAGATGTGGAGGTCGCGGATAAGGGTAGAAGGCTAGGGTGTGTGGGTGAGTCATAGCAAGTAGTTAGGAGAGCTCTTGTGTAACCGGGTTAGTAATCCTAGGACTGTGTCCATAAGTAAGAGCAGCTAGTCAGGGAGTTTGGGTGTGGTGATTGTCTTTGGTCTGTGAGTGTATGTTTACTACTAGTCTTATTTCTTATTTCCTATTTCTTATTGCCCTTATTTATCTTATTTCTTATTTCCCCTATTTCTATTTTTGTTATTTCTTATTTCTTATCTCTGTTATGTTGCCATGCCATCCATACTGTTTAATTGTTCCATTACAACCTTGTTTACTATTCTTTATCTTGAGCTGGGGGTCTATCGGAAACAACCTCTCTACTTCTTCGGAGGTAGCGGTATGGAATGCGTACATTTTACCCTCCCCAGACCCCACTTTGTAGGAATACACTGGGTTTGTTGTTGTTGTTGTACTTCAGTAGTTTGCGACCTAAAACTGTTAACTGCATATGTAGACTGAGAAATGTAGCAAGTCTAACTAATGGTGTTTCCATTCACTAATTATATTTTGAAAAGTAATATACGTCCCAAAGTATGAAACAATAGTCATGCTTGAAATAGTTGAACACTTCGAATTTCAGCTTGAACATCACAAATAAGACTGTTTTATTTGTATTTGAAGAATCCGGAAGTTGAAGTTTAAATCAAGCATTTGTATTTTGCTATGCATGTTCTTAGTGAAAGATTCATACTTCATCAAAAAGAATCCAGAAGTTGAAATTTGCCTCTGCATGTAATGAGAAGTGGATTTCTCCCACTTATCATAAAGAAAAAGAAAGAAAAAAAGTGATAGGAGTAGGTAGCTAGATAGATACCAAATAGTTGATGACAAAAGGACCTTTTTTCGTCTGATTGCTAAATAATTTACGAGGAAAAGTATTGCTATGAAGGAACCTTTTTTATATCACAGAAAGCAGCTATACAATTAAGCAAATATTTTACTCTTGTTTCAATGTTCTCGATATGAGTTCCGCCTGTCTAGACCTATATTTCTTAATCCCTTGGTGTGTCAACTGGTATCAATGGGGAGCTCAGAGCAGTGGACACCCGTCAGTTACTCGTTGACAAATTGCTTTCTGGTGATCCTGTATTCTCAACTCACATTGTGTTGCATTACTGATCTCAATTTTACCCTGATAATCTTAAGCAAAGATGGTTGTTGGATTAGTAGATACTAATATGAAATGCTTATGTAGCTTAACATGTCTAATGCAGGGGCCACTCGCTTTTTATAAGGGCTTCCTCCCCAGTTTTTTTCGACTAGGATCATGGAATGTTATCATGTTTTTGACTCTTGAGCAAGTAAGTACAGCTCCTACTCTGGGATTAAGAAGGTGACTACAGATTTTAAGCATAATGCTTACATTCCAATGAATTTTGAATACATTAGTTTTCCATCATTGTTACATATATTGAGCAAAATCAACTCTCATTTAACCAAAATACCTCTTTATCATTTACTTAGTGTCTTTTGACCATGAAAGACAATTGAAACATGAGTCGGATTGTGCATTGTCCGGTATTTGTGGGGGAACTAAGGTTTGCATTCTAACTTTTGTGTTTTTAGATAATAAAAGAACAGAAAAGTTGTATCAATATTAAAGAAGAGTGAGAGTGCCCCATAAAACATTTTTGTTGTATAAGATGATCAGATAAGGGTTAAAGTACCTCCCTTCCTGGCCTCTCTGACCTCCTCCACCTTAAAACGTCTACAATACCTAAAATCACGACACTCTTCTGATTGCTCCAGCTCCCCTAACACAATTACTTTATCCCTTTCATCATTCAAAAGCCTATGAAAATACGATTGCCATCTTTTCTTAATGTGAGCATCCTCTACCAACACTCTACCATCCTCCGCCTTAATATACTTCACCTGGTCGAGGTCACGACCCTTCCTTTCCCTCGCCTTAGCCAGCCTAAACAACCTCTTTTCCCCTCCTTTCTACTCTAACCCCGCATACAAGCTCTCAAACGCTGCCGTCTTAGCAGCCGTAACTGTTAGCTTAGCCTCCTTCCTCGTTAACCTGTACTCCTCCCTATTTTCCCGCTTCTCTTCTTCATCCTTACTCTCAACCAACTTAGCATACGTCCCCTTCTTAGTCTCCACTTAATTTCTTTATTCCACCACCAATCCCCCCAATGGTGACCGGCCTGGCCCCTAGACACACCCAACACTTCCCTGGCAGTCTCCTTGATGCACCTAGCCGCCCTATCCCACATACCATCTACATCTCCCCTACACTCCCACACCCCCATACCCGCCAACTTCTCCCCCATCTCCCGCGCATTCACTGGCGTCAAGCTGCCCCACTTAATTCTCGGTCGACCCTCCGCACCCCTATTCTTCTTGTCCTCCTTTATAACCAAGTCCATCACCAAGAGCCTATGCTGGGTCGAAAGATTCTCACTCGGAATGACCTTACAGTCCTTACACAACACCCTATCCCCTTTCCTAAGCAGCAAAAAGTCAATTTGGGTCTTGGCTATCGCACTTTGGAAGGTGATTAGGTGATCGTCCTTCTTCGGGAAGCTCGAATTCACCACCACTAGCCCAAAGGACCTTGCAAACTCCAACAGAGCAGTTCCCTCCTCATTTCTCTCCCCAAAACCTAAATCACCATGCACATCACCAAAGCCTCCTGGTAACACCCCGATGTGACCATTGAAATCCCCTGCTACAACAATCTTCTCAGAGCTAGGCACGCCTCGCACCACCTCATCTAAGTCCTCCCAAAACCGCATCTTCTCCTCCCCATCCAAGCCCACCTGCAGCGCATACACACTACACACGTTCAGGGTAAAACCCCCAAAGATCAACTTACTAGTCATCAACCTATCACTAATCCTCTTAACCTCCACTACCTGCCCTCTAAGCTTTTCATCTACTAGGATGCCAACTCCATTCCTACGCCTCTCACTTCCTGAGTATCAAAGCTTGTAACCATCCACATCTCTAGCCTTAGACCCTACCCACTTGGTCTCTTGGAAACACGCATTGATCCTCCTCTTTCTAAGAATCTTCACTAGCTCTATGGACTTTCCTTGGAGAGTCCCTATATTTCAAGACCCAACCCTCAGCCTATCAACTCAAGCAACACGTCTACCTCTACCGCCCTTAACGCCAGACCTTGCCCCCCTTCCCCACTTGCCCTACTCTCGTCCCCCACCCCCAGTACAGCCCTCCACCCCAACCCCCTTGGACATGATCCTATTCTACCATCAACAACCACAACTACTACACCAAGAAAATATAAACAACTACACCACGAGAATATAAACACCTATGGTAACAAAACAACCGCCGGGAATACAAAGCAACAGCAGGAAAATAAGGCCCACGCAGAGTAGATAGAATAAGCAAAAAAAAGTTAATACCACAAATTAAAGGCAATTACAGGAAATCAAGAGCTGAAATAATCAGGAAACGTAGAGGGGACAAAATAATACAAAGAAACTAAATTATCGGGAGTAACTAAATTGTAGCGAGTAACAAAAAGTTCAAAGTTTAGATGTCACCGAGGTACACTATGTGCTGCTGATTTCGAAGAATTTTGTTGATGAAATTGGTTGTTGGAGATGCGTCGTTGGATCAGACCTGTCGGAGTTTCGATCGAAAATCGCCTGCACTTCCTATGGAACTTATCGGAAGCTGTACGTCGCCTGAATATCGCTGCCTGTATATCGCCGACGCTTCTCGTGTACCGCCCGTACCCGTCACCGAAAGCACGCCGATCCGGCAGGAACTCCCAGCGCTCCGGCAATGGCAGTGTTTAGGTGAGGGAAGAGGGGGAAAGGGTAGGGAGCGGGCTAGAAGCAGGGGTGAAAAAAAACTCGGAGAGAGAGAAACAAAGGGGAGAGAGAAACCCACTTAGGCGTTACCTACGTCTTCGCCGGCGTCCGACGATAACGGTCAGTGAACTTGTAGAGAAGGAGCGTGAGAGAGAGAGGAGCATGAGAGAGAGAACGTCTTTTCTCATCTAATGTTCTTATAAAAAAAAGTGAACCCTAAAATAGTGTGGGAGCTTAAAAGTGAAGCTTGTGGAAGCTTGGATATCTAGATTAACATCTATTTCTTAGATTTATTATGGATTTAAGGTAAGAATTCATCCCTTTCTTAGTAATTTCTTGATTAATTTTTCAAAACCCCAAAAATCTTAGGGCGTGATTTTAAACCTCAATTTCAATTCTTTCTACTTGAATAATATTTTTATCTTATAATTATTAGTTTTTCATCAATTTAACCCTTAGAACAACTTCGATTCTTAATTTTAACCCGGATTTCAAAGATTTTACCCGGTAAAGCTCAAAAATATTTTTTCTTCTATTTGAACCTCATTTTTTACTCGATTTGACTTGGGTTTTCAATCTGTAGGTGCCTAAAAATATGGGGAACAAGTAATTGAAGTAAATTTTTGATTTTGCCCTTTTTGGGAACCCGTTCTGAGGGTCCATTTTGACCCCAAACCAAAAGTAGTCAATATAGGTGTCGTTGGTTTTGTTTTGACGCATAGATTTCATATTTGATGTTTTTAGTAGAGTTCGGGATCGCCGGGGGTCTATCGGAAATAACCTCTCTACTTTAAAGGTAGTGGTATGGACTGCATACATCTTACCCTCACCAAACCCCACGCTGTGGGAATACACTGGGTTTTTTGTTGTTGTTGTTGTTGTAGTGGAGTTCGGGATCGTTTGTGGAAAGTAAGGTCGTGGGTTCAAAGTGTAGCAGACCGGTTTTGAGGTAGGTTATGGCTTAACTCTTTCAGATTGGGGTAGTAGTAAATGATGGTACAAAATGCATGTTAAGGGTGAGAACTAATCATGAAAAATGGTTATCTATGTGTTGTGCCTGTGTGGGGGCCTATATGTGATATAGCTATAAGTCATTGAATAATTTTTCTTAGCAACTAACAGCAATGCGGCTTGTAAAATAGTGAGCCAAAACCACAACATCCAAATAATCGGGATATTGCCACACATCCAAATAATCGGTATATTGCCACACCATCCTTTTCCAATCCAAAACAACAACCAACCTTCTCATGAGGTAGAGAATATTCCACAAAAACAACACAAATAACATCTCCCAAACTCTTCATCTATGCTAGAAAACTTGAACTACGACTGTCGACCAGCGTTCGTGAGTTCTAACAACAATTACATCTAGAATCGCTTATTTCTTTCATAGACAAGAAAGGGGTTGAGAGGGGGAGATCCTTACCTCAAACTTTTTGGAATTTTCAATCTACTAACGTGGCTTCTTCAACACCAAACACCTATCTCCAAAAGAAAACCTTATGACAAGAAGAAAATACTTGAGGATCACACACCACAACTAAGGGGTCGCAAGCTGCCCAAAGCTTCTCAACGTGAATATACTTGTTCTCTACCTCGTTTGTGTTAAAACTAAGTAAAAGAGATGCTAAATACTTTAAGTTAAATTCTTGAAGCAGCTTGAAAAAACTGAACAAACGTGAAGGTGTAATATGGCGTCTAAGATCTTTGAGAGGGATATTTTCTCCATTGTGTTGGTGAAATTTGGGCATCAAAATTACCAAGTAGGTGATCCACCTACCTAGACACTTTAATTGTTGGCCTTGTATTTCTTAAGTAGGCGACAAATCTACTTCTGCTTATTTATCCTCCTTTATTCCCTTGTAATTGATATAGGTCTCATATATAAGTCGCTCAAGCATGTAGAATGTCCAGGCAAATAGCTCAACCAAGTAGGAATTGAAGCAAGTAGAACGTATAAACAAATAGGTCACTTGTCCGTTCTTTTTTCTTTCCAAATCTTGTTCTTTGAAGCTATACCTTACTTTTGCACACCTGAATGCCTTGGATTTTAGGCATGCATATAGTCTTATTTTCCCCTAGGCTGATTAATCTCGTTGACGCAACTTAGTTGTATACACATGACTTGGCCGTAAGTGGGAACCTTGCCGAGTCCTCTTCAAATTCACATGTCTTAATCTAGAACTTGGATTGACGAGTGGTGTTTTACTAGAAACTAGATTCAAAGACCGTTAATTTGATAGGTAGTACAACCTCTAACTCTCCATATCTTGAGAGATATGCCAATTCAAAGTAAGACCATGAACATGGTCATATAACTCTTAATCTAGATCTCGGATTGACAAGTGGTATGTTTGACTGGAAACCAAACTCATAGACTGTCACGACCCAAAATCGAGCCATGATGACATGTACTATAACACTCCAGTAGGTAAGCCAAATCCCATGCCATATATCGAAAGTAACAGCTAACAAAGTAAATAGAAGTAGCTAAAATAAGATAACATGGCCGACAAGTATAGATATATACATAATAGGTACAACAACAACAACAACATACCTAGTATATTCCCACCAAGTGGGGTCTGGGGAGGGTAAGTGTAAGCAGTCCATACCACTACCTCAGATGTGAGATAGAGAGGCTGTTTCCGATAAACCCCCGGCTCAAAATAAAACAATCTAGACAAGGAAAGAGTCAGATGCTATAACAGCTCAAAAACAATCTTCCATCATGAGATTTCAAGATTATTTTATGCAGCTAAACCAAATCACATACACCACAAAACAATAGAAACCGAAAAACTTAAAAAGGACAACAAATGCTATACAAGGTGTTAAAATATGAGTAGACAAAATATACAAAATGGGCCCTAAAGAAATCGGATAGACAAAATATACAAGGTGTTAGAATATGAGTAGGAATAGAAATAGTATATAGAATCCTATTTGGAAAAGGAGTCTAATGAAGTGTCTATAAATAGGGTCTCAATGTAATAATTTGGATACACGATTCAATAATATTTTTCTCCAATATTTTTCTCACATGGTATTAGAGAGTTGGTGAGAAAAGTATCGTTGTGCGTCATTCCAGTGAAATTAGCATCACTGTGAAATTTTCCAATTACCCAACCTTCTCCATCAATGTTTCTTTTTCTCCAGAAAATCAACCCACTATTAGGTTCAAATTTTCCTGTCAACAAAACCTTAATCAAGATCACTGGAAATAGGTGCAACACGTGCCCTCACGCACTGCTGGAAGCAGTTTTCGGCGAGTGCATCCGATCCACATGCCGACGCGTGAGGCAGTTTTCGACCCTCTTTTCCTTCAGGTTTTCTTTCTAGTTGGGTTGCCTCTTCGATCCAAGGCTGCCCATATAGTTATTTCTTGATTCCGATCAAGTTCCAGCAATCAGATCTAATTTTTCAACAATGGACCACTTTATTTCCAGATTCCAACGACTGCACACTTCATCTGACAACTCATTTCCAAAATTTTTGCCCGATTTAGTCCTATGATTATGTTTGAACCCTTAACGAGGAGATAAAAAATCAAACATCACAGTCCATGAAAAATCGATGAGGGGAAGGTCGTTTTGGAAGATTTCGACTTAGGTGTAGTTATTGTAAAAGGCTTGGACACACTCATGACATATGTTATTCTCGACCTAAGTGTAGTTATTGTAATAAGCTTGAACATACTCGTGAAATATGCTATGTTTTGAATGAATGATCACCTAAAAATGCTCATGCGACTCGATCTAACACCATAGTTAATCAATGAGCGTATTTATTTGAAAAGGAATATAATGAGTATCTTCAGTATCGAGCAAGTAAGAAGATATCTCTACAAGTAGCCTCAACTGCACCATCTGCTACCTTTGGATTATGGGTTGTGGACTCTGGTGCTTCTGATTATATTTTTGGTGATAAATCACTTCTATCGAATATTGTTTATTCACAGTCTCCTGCAACTGTCACTTTAGCCAATGGTAACCAAACCAAAGCAAAAAGAGTTGGACAAGCTAAATTCTTATCCTCTATCACATTAAATTTTATTCTTTATGTCCCTGGTTGTCCTTTTAATCTTGCATCGGTCAGTGTCTGACTCTTACCCTAAACTCTGGCGTACTATTTCTGGAGGACTCTTTTATCATGCATGACTGTAATTAGGGATAAACAATTGGTGTAGGATATGAATCACAAGGCCTCTGATACCTTACCTCTCCTAACTTCTCTGTAGCATGTGTAGTTATAGATTCTCCGGACATAATTCACAAACTTTTGGGACATCCTAGTTTGTGCAAGTTACAAAAGATGGTGCCTAGATTGTCTATTCTATCCACATTAGATTGTGAGTAGAGCCAACTTAGGAAACACACTCGAATTACCTTTCAACGAGGTACTGATAATCGTGCAGAGTCTATTTTTCCTTGGTTCATTTTGATATTTGAGGGCCTATTAAACTTAGTTCAACCTTAAGGTTTTGTTATTTTGTTAGCTTCATTGATGATTATTCTAGATGTACTTGGATTTTCTTAATGAAAGATTCTCTGAATTGTTTCCTATATTCAAGAGTTATCATGTTGAAATACAAAATCAATTCGGTGTTTCTATTAGTTCCTTTTGGAGTGATAATTCCTTAGAATATATGTCCTCCCAATTTCAGCAATTTATGACTCATTAAGGAATTATTCATCAGACTTTTTGTTCGTATACCCCTCGACAAAATGGAGTAGCAGAGAGGAAAAGTAGGCATCTCATCGAGACTGCTTGCTCTCTTCTCATTCATTCTAATGTTTTGCTGTGTTTTTGGGAAGATGCAACAATCTCATCTTGCTATTTTATTAATTGAGTGCCCTCATCTTCCATTTAAAATCAAATTCCTTATTCAGTATTGTTTCCTCAATCACCTCTATACTCTCTTCCCCCTCCAGTCTTTGGGAGTACATGTTTTGTTCAAAACTTCACTCCAGTAAAAGATAAATTAACCCTCCATGCTCTCAATTGTGTCTTTCTTGGTTATTTTAGAGTAAAAAAAAGGGATATCGTTGCTACTCACTGATCTTTGTCGGTACCTTATGTCAGCTGATGTCGCATTCTTTGAGTCTTAATCTTCACACTTTTTTTTATCCTAATCATCTCGATATGTCTGAGGCCTTACCTATATCAGTTTTTGAGGATCCTACCGTTCTTTTACATCTCCATCTATAGTGCCACTAGTCTTACCTGTACCAACTTTGAGGAATGTACAATACCTTCTACAACTCCATCAACAATTCCACCACTCCTGACTTATCATCGTTGTCAACATACAACGTTAGGCTTAGGTGACCCCCCTCATGCACTTGACCCAACACCTACTATGGACTTGTCTCTTCTTAAACAACCAATTGCACTTCGAAAAGGTATACGGTCCACACGTAATACTAACCCTTTGTCATCACCCAATATGTCTTTGTATCATCTTTGTCCACTGTCTCAATCCCTAAGTTCACAAAAAAAGTAGTTTCTCATCCAGGATGGTGACGAACTATGATTAATGAGATGTCTGCTTTATATACGAGTGGTATTTGAGAGCTTGTTCCTTTCTTTTGGGTAAATCTCGTTGATTGTCGTCGGGTTTATGCAGTGAAAGTTGCAAGTTGGCCTGGACGGGGTTTATGCTTTGGAAGTTGGCCTGGATGGCCAAATTGATCGACTTAAGGCTTGCCTTGTTGCCAAGGGGTACACTCAGATATTTGGGCTTGATTATTTTGATACTTTCTCCTGTGGCTAAAATAGCTTTTGTTCATCTTTTTCTATCCACAACTGTTGTTCGACACTGGCCTCTTTATCAGTTGGATATTAAGAATGTTTTTCTTCATGGTGATCTTGAGAACGAAGTTTATATGGAGCAACCACCTGGTTTTGTTGCTAAGGGGGAGTCTAGTCTGGTGTGTCGGTTATACCGATCACTTTATGGTCTAAAACAGTCTCCTTGAGACTGGTTTGGAAAGTTCAGCACAATAATTTAGGAGTTTGGCATGATTCATAGTGAAGTAGATCGATCTGTGTTTTATTGCCATTCTGCTCTAAAGCTATGTATTTATCTGGTGGTTTACGTTGATGATATCGTTATTACAGGCAATGATCAAGATGGTATCATTAGTTTGAAGCAACACCTCTTTCAACATTTTCAGACTAAAGACCTTGATAAACTGAAGTTTTTTTTAGGCGTTGAAGTTGCTCAATCCAGATCAGGTATTGTTAGAACACAAGAACAGTGGGATGTAAACCTACCGACACTCCTATGGATCCAAATATTAAACTCTTGCCAGGATAGGGGAGCCACTCAATGATCCAAAAGATATAAGCGTCTAATTGGTAAGTTGAATTATCTCACAGTGACCAGACTGACATTTCTTATTCTATGAGTGTTGTAAGTCAATTTAAGGATTCTCTTTGTGATTGTCATTGTGATGCAATTATTCAGATTGTGCGATATGTTAAGTTAGCTCCATGTAAAGGAATACTCTCGAGGATCGAGGACATGAGCAGATCGTTGAATATACAGATGCTGATTAGGCAGGATTACCTTGTGATTGATGTTTTACATTCAGTTATTGTGTTTTAGTAGGAGGTAATTTGCTGTCCTAGAAGAGTAAGAAATAGAATGTGGTTGCTCGATCTGGTGCAGAAGCAGAATATTAAGCAATGGTGGTAGCCACTTGTGAGCTAGCTTGGATTAAACAGTTGTTGAGAAAGCTAAAATTTGGAGAAGTCAGTCAAATGAAACTTGTGTATGATTGATACGAGCCAAATGGCCCTCGTAGCTTTCGATGACATCATTCGGGGCCAAGACATGAGCCTCTTCAATGCACTCTAAAGCTGTGGTTCTTCAAGCTTTAAGACGTGAAATCCCTTAGGGCTCTCGGGTAGGTATCAAGGAAAGCTCCCAAACAACCTTCCAAACATGGAATTGCTTTATTGTACGCTCGAAATGAATCCTCCATGCATGTCCTTGTACCCTCAATGTGACCAAAGCTTGAATCCTTATGTCTTGGCTCGGATTTCACATCTTGAAGCTTGAAGAACCACGACTTTGGAGTGCATTGAAGAGGCATCCCATTCATCAAGTCCAAACACTTAATGGCCGCCCCTTTTTGAAAGGCATTTTAGAGATTGCACATGGTATTTTAACACACCATGGTCGCCCCTCTCTCATTAAGCTTCAAGACGTGAAATCCCTTAGGGCTCTCGGGTAGGTATCAAGGAAAGCTCCCAAGCAACCTTTCAAACATGGAATTGCTTTATTGTACGCTGGAGGATGATACGAGCGAAATGGTCCTCGTAGCTTTTGATGACATCATTCGGGGCCAAGACATGAGGATTCAAGCTTTGGTCACATTGAGGGTACATAGACATGCATGGAGGACTCGTTTCGAGCGTACAATAAAGCAATTCCATGTTTGGAAGGTTGCTTGGGAGCTTTCCTTGATACCTACCCGAGAGCCCTAAGGGATTTTGTACAATAAAGCAATTCCAGGCCCCGAATGATGTCATCAAAAGCTACGAGGGCCATTTGGCTCTATCATCTTCCCCTTCTTGAAAAGGATTCGACCAGGCAATAACAATGATTACAATAAAGAAAAGATAGATAGTTTAACATAAATTACCACAAAAACCAAAGTGTGTCTCAAACACTAAGACCCCTAAATCTTGTGATAACAACACTAAACTCTTACGTAGACTCAAGAGAGACGTCAATCTCCTCAAGCACCAACGTTTCTAAGCCAAAATACAACACTAGTGATTCCACACTAAGTGCTACCTTAGTTTCGGTTTCACTCTCTCTCTCAAGAGAGAAGACTTGTTCTTTCAACAATCCATATCAATAATCAACTAAGTGAAATAAACCGAACCAAAGTGTCTCGAACACTAAGACCCCTAAATCTTGTGATAACAACACTAAACTCTTACATAGACACAAGAAGGATGTCAATCTCCTCAAGCACCAACGTTTCTAAGCCAAAATGCAACACTAGTGATTCCACACTAAGTGCTACCCTAGTTTCGGTTTCACTCTCTCTCTCAAGAGAGAAGACTTGTTCTAACCTAGTGGTGAGAATGATATTGAAGGTATAGCCTGTCTTGAAGGCTATAGTCTATATGCTAACCCACTATTGTGTGACAATATTCCTCCTAAAGATGGAAATCTTTTCTTGCAAGATGAGAGTACTCTTAAGGGTAAGGAATGTATAGTCTTGGAAAGGAATAACCAATTGGGTGATGATAGCTTTGAATTGCTTGAATATTTAAGAAACCGGTCTTTTCTTCCCTTTATGTAATAGCCTATAAATAAGCACTTATTAGGTTTATTTCACTTAGTTGATTATGGATATGGATTGTTGAAAGAACAAGTCTCCTCTCTTGAGAGAGAGTGAAACCGAAAAGACCAAGATGCCCTTAATGAGAGAGGGGCGACCATGGTGTGTTAACACACCATGTGCAATCTCTAAAATGCCCTTCAAGAAGGGGTCGCCATTGAGTGTTTGGACTTGATGAATGAGATGCTTCTTCAATGCACTCCAAAGCCGTGGTTCTTCAAGCTTCAAGATGTGAAATCCCGTAGGGCTCTCGGGTAGGTATCAAGGAAAGCTCTCAAGCAACCTTCCAAACATGGAATTGCTTTATTGTATTCTCGAAACGAGTTCTCCATGCATGTCCTTGTACCCTCAATGTGACCAAAGCTTGAATCCTCATGTCTTGGCCCCGAATGATGTCATCAAAAGCTACGAGGGCCAGTTGGCTCGTATCAATGATAACTAAACGACTCTTCATATCGTATCAAATTCGGCATTTCATGAGAGGACTAAGCACATTGAGATTGATTGTCAATTTGTGAGAGAAAATATTTTCTAGAGATATTGTTACAAAATTTGTGAAATTGAGTGATCAACTTGCAAATATTGTCACCAAGTCTCTCACTGGTCCTCGTATTAATTACATTTGTAACAAGCTTGGTACATATAACCTGTATGCACCAGTTTGTGGGGGAGTGTTAGAATAGGAGTAGGAACAGGGATAGTATATAGAATCCTAGTTAGAAAAAGAGTCTAATGTAGTGTCTATAAATATGGTCTTAATGTAATAGTTTACATACACAATTCAATAATATTTTTCTTCAATATTTCTCTCACAAGGAAATCTAACCCTCGAACCTAGTGTCATGGTGCAAGAGCCACTAAGTACTGGAATATGAACTAAACTAATACAAAATATACAAAAATACATATAATAAATACTAGAAGGAGATAAGTAAGCATCTGGACGCTATGTGCTCACGAAAACTCCGAGCAAGGAACTCACGAACGAGCAGGATCAGCGAGGCAGACTCGTACTAGGATCTGCATCAGAGAAAAAAATGTAGAAGTGTAGTATGAGTACCAAAACATGCGGTACCTAGTAGGTATCATAGGCCGATTGAGCTTTAAAGATAGTGTAGCAATTTGAAGGATAACATAGAATAAATGAAGATAATAACAATAGTAATTATACAATAGCTTGGCAGGTACAAACAACAAACAATACCACCTATAAGTAGAGTATATAAATGCGATGCAGTATGAAATGAATGCCATGGCCCATGCTATTGTATACTCCTCCAATATCTGTGGCTCGCAGAGGAAGGATGAGGACTCACGATATCTGTATACCTCGCTCGGTCTCAAACCGGGGCTTTCAAGTAATAATGAGTAATAAATACCTCCCGAACTCGAACCGAAAGTAACCATGAGTAAATCAGGTGTTCGGAATCGAAGCCGGACTAAAATTGTCCATTTTCCTTTTGAAATCCAATGCAGAAAAAGAACAGTAAACCTGCTTGGCAATACCCCGAGCATCTCTCTCTCTCAACATATGCAATGCAATATGTGGCTAATGCAAAAAAGTAACGTCAAACCCGAAACATATACCTCAGGCCGCCCGAAATTGTCCATCAAACTCACTCGTCTCCCCAGCTTAAATAAAAGAAAGTAAACGGAGAAATGAATTGGAAACGTCCCTCGACCCGAATTTAAAGGAGTGCAACCTTTCTAGTATAAAAATCTATGATAAAAATGATGCAAATCTTTTTAAAATCCGAAATTAGTAGTAAGAGAGTAAAATCATTCCAAAATGATAAACCAGTGATAAAAGTGATACAAACGCTTTAATATCCCAAATTTGTAGTTAAAGGTAGTACAATTTCGTCTTAAAAGCCTCCAACCAGCAGTAATAGTGGT
>NW_025838333.1:0-3094 GCF_002878395.1 Capsicum annuum | reverse complement strand
ATGTCATGTTTCACGATACTCTCAATCAAGCTATGAACTCTTAGACTTCAGATAGTCTTATGACTCAGGAAACATCTCCATGATCTCATGACTGAGTCAACTATCAGATATCATTAGCATTCCGCCAGTCAGCGGAATTTAGTAACTTAGATCATAATCAGCTTCAGTACATCATGTTTAGTGTCTATTCATATGGGAGTAGGGATTAGCACCGAGTGAATCCAAGGATGGGAACTCACCTGCTATATGAGGGTGTGATTGCTAGAAGCAATCCTTGCATTCCAAAACTATGTAGCCAGCATAGGTTGTGACATCGTAGCCTGCTATATGAGGGTAGATGAGGTAGATTAACTTGTTATATGAGGGATCCCATCGTTCTCACTAGAGTTACATGTTATATGAGGGTTACTCACATGATGTCCTTACTAGTGGCGCGGTATCGACACCCTTCTAATTAGGGCATAGATTGGACCTCAGCTCAGCTGTTATAGCACTTTTGGGGCATGTCGGTTAAATACTACTTCCCACAGTTCATGTTACAAAATCAGGATTTTCAATTACAGTCAATCAGTCTCAGTAATAGAACTCAGATAGTTCTTCAGATTTCAGGACTGTTATCTATAGTCACCCCAGATACAGTACGGAACTTAGATAGTTCCACCAGATTCAGGACTATCAGATACAGTCACCCATGTCATCAGTCACATTTAGATTCACTCATTCATGTTATCAGTCATGTTATGCTATTAGTATTCAGATTTAAAAAATTACGATATCACGTTGTCAGTTACAGTTACGTATTTATGCATGTATTCTCACGTTCATGTTAGACAATTAGTTAGCAGTATTCATGCATGTGACCCATTGCATTTAGCCTACCTCACATGTATACTCGGAATATATGTACTGACGCATTCGCGCTATGGTGCTTTCTTTTATGTTACACCATAGGTTTAGAGGCACGTGCTCCAGATCAGTAGTAGATCCCAGTTTCCAACAACTAGAGTCAGAAGTGAGTCCTCATCCTTCGAGGACATGATTGTTTCTTTATTATATCATTAATTAGTTTATTAGTTGGGGGTATGTCCCATCAACTCCTTATTCAGATCATTCTGGCAGTTAGGGGCTTTCAGATGGTTACAGTATTATCAGATTTAGACTTCAGTTTTATTTTGGTACTGTGATACCGCTTTATTCAGATATTATCATTATCCAGATCATGATCAGTATTGAACCTTATGGAATTTTAGTGCATGTTTCCACAATATTATGTCATATTATGCAGTGTACAGGTACAAATATCAGTCATGGGTTAACTTGTGGTCCTTCGAGGTCATAAGCACCATGTAGAGTTCTGGTTCAGCAAATTGGGGCGTTACATCTCTGGTGCTCTACCTTAACCTGTTGGTAAGTTGCACACTTTGCTACAAATTCTGCTATGTCTCTCTTAATACTACTCCACCAATAGACTTCTCGCAAGTCACGGTACATTTTGGTGGCTTCCAGATGAATAGAATAATGCACACCATGCGCTTATGCCATAATTCGTTGCCTTAAATCATCAACACGTGGCACACACAATTTACTCTGGTATCTTAACATATCATCTCTCCCTTCAGAGAAAACCTCTACCTTTTGGTCTTTAACTGACCCTTCAGTTTGACCAAGCTAGAATCCTTATCCTGCTTCTCTTTCACTTCAAAAACTAAATAGGATTCTAAACTACTCTGGACCCAAACATTCCCCTCAGTTGAGTCAACCAACTTTACACCTAATCTAGCTAATCGGTGAACTTCTCGAACTAACTCTCTCTTCTCCTTCTCTATATGAGCAACACTGCCAATAGACAACCTACAAAGGGTTTCTGCCACTACATTGGCCTTGCCAGGATGATACAACACACTCATATCATAATTTTTCAATAATTCTAACCTCCTTCTCTAACGAAGATTCAACTCCCTTTATGTAAACATATACTGCAAACTTTTGTGATCCGTGAAGACATCAACATGCACCCCAGAAAGATTGTGCCTCCAGATTTTCAAAGCAAACACAACAGCAGCTAACTCAAGATCATGGGTAGAGTAACTCTTTTTGTGAGGCTTAAGCTGTCTAGAGGCATAGGTGTTGCACCCAATTTTGACCGCCCGATACTGCTTTTAGGCTGCTATTTTAGCAAAATTATTAATTTCAAATGTTAGTATTTTTACATATTATTCTTTTATGAAATAGATATTGGCGTGTCACACTCATTATTTAAATATGTACAAATTATTTTTATTACTTTTTATCATTATTATTTATTAATTTAATTATAATATTCTACATAATAATTTTGTCAACATTTATTAAGTCTTTTTCGTAAATATGCACTCACATTTTGCAAACATTATTATTATTATTATTATTATTATCATTATCTATTTAAATTCTAGCCGTTTGACTCATAAACTTGTTGTCACTTTTTTCACTCATACTTCTCTCACAAAATTTCAAAAACAACCTTAATTTATATTTATGTTCAAACACAACTTCAATTTCAACTCCATCTTCAACTTCAGCTCCGAAAAAAAATAATTTTCATGATCAAACGGGGCCTAAAAGTTTCAAATTTATTCTTTAAATCCAATTTTAATTCAAATCATAGATCAAAATTGATCAAACGCCTGAGATTAATCCAACAAGTCTTTTCTCTTATACCCAAAAATGGTAAACCCTAATTTCACACCAAGAGAACAGCCGCCACTCTCCATAATTTTCTCTCCATCTCTTTCTCTCTCTAATCAAACACAACGTCATCATCGCCGTCGATGGACTATCGCTGCTGCCGCCGGATTGCTCCCCTTATCCGGCATCCTCCTTTCTCCGATATCGACTAGCCTAGCTACCAGCCGCCGCTGCACAGCAACCAAACCAGACCAATGGTCACCCTGCCGCCGCCGCTCCAGCCGGCGATCTTTTCGAATCAAATAGCCGGTGAACCCTCCGTCGCCGTCAACACCCACTTCTCTCCAAAGATCTTCCATTTCCAGCCGCCGAAACCACCCTCAGGCCGCCGCCTCACCATCTCCGACCAGTCCTCGTCCGGCCAAGC
>NW_025838332.1:0-1639 GCF_002878395.1 Capsicum annuum | reverse complement strand
CCTCACAGGCAAAAAGTGGGATGACTTGGTCAACCGATCTACAATCACCCATATAGAATCATACTGGTTTCGGGATCTCGCAAGTCCTATAATAAAGTCCATGTTTATCATCTCCCACTCCCATAAAGGCAGGGCTATCTCTTGGGAAGTATAACCCAGCCTCATGTGTTCTACCTTCACTCGTTGATAGTTCAAACACTTGGACACAAAATCAGCTACATCATGTTTCAGGTTGTTCCACCAATACAAGGTTTTCAGATCATGGTACATCTTAGTAGAGCCTGGGTGAATAACATACCTCAAAGTGTGCACCTTATTAAAGATTCTTTCCCGTAGCCCATCAACATTTGGAATGCACAACCTACCCTGAAATCTCAGAATACCATCACCACCAATTTCAAACGGCATAACCTTTTGTTGACCCACATCTTTCTTGATTTGCATCAAGATGGGATCTTCAATCCGCTTCTCCTTAACTTCAGCACAAAGAGATAAGTTAGCTAACTCATGAACAATCACCCCTCCATCTTCGGAATCTAAGAGTTGCACTCCTAGATTTGCAAGGAGGTGAATATCCTTCACCATCTCTTTCTTTCCTTCTTCTACATGAGAAAGGCTGCCCATAGACAACCTGTTGAGGGCGTCAGCTACAACATTTGCCTTGACTGGATGGTAATGCAGACTTATATCATAGTCTTTCAAAAGCTCCATCCAATGCCTCTTCCTAAGGTTCAATTCTTTCTGTGAGAAAACATACTATAAACTCTTATGGTCAGTATAAATATCAACATGCACTCCATGGAGATAGTGCTTCCAGATTCTAAGTGCAAACACCACGGCTGCTAACTCAAAGTCATGAGTTGGGTAATTGTGGTCATGCACCTTTAACTGCCTAGATGCATAAGCTATCACCACGCTGCATCAATACACAACCAAGTCCCACATGGGACGCATCACAATAAACCACAAAATTATCTACACCCTCGAGAAGGGTAAAAACAAGAGCAGCAGTCAGCTTGTCCTTCAATTTCTCAAAACTGTTTTCTCACAAGTCAGACCACACAAAATTTATCTTTTTCTGAGTCAGTTTAGTAAGCGGAGAAGCTATGGAAGAAAAACTCTCTACGAACCTTCAATAATTCCCCGCCAAACCTAGGAAGCTCCGAATATCGGTTGGAGTAGTGGGTCTGGTCCATTTTCTCACTGGTTCAACTTTCTGGGGATCCACTCTTATCCCGTCACTGGACACAATATGCCCCAAGAAGGCAATAGCATCTAACCAGAATTCACACTTAGAAAATTTGGCATACAACTGATGATCCTTAAGGGTCTAAAGGATAATTCGGAGGTGATTGGCGTGATCTTCTTTACTCTTAGAATAGATCAAAATATCATCAATAAATACAATGACGAACAAGATTAGAAACTGATGGAACACTCTATTCATAAGATCCATGAAGGCTACAGGGGCGTTAGTCAACCTGAAGGACATGACTAAAAATTTGTATTGACCATATCGGGTTTGAAAGGCTATCTTGGGTATGTCTAACTCCCTAACTTTCAACTGATGATAACCCGAATGAAGGTCTATTTTTGAAAAACACTTGGCACCCTGAAGCTGGTCAAAAAGGTCGTCAAT
>NW_025838331.1:0-1264 GCF_002878395.1 Capsicum annuum | reverse complement strand
TGAAATGCTTAGATCTTACTTGATTGGGACAAAGGTGATTATGTGCATTGATCATGCAACATTGTGTACCGAATGGCTACAAAATATGCAAAGACTAGGCTTATTTGGTGGGTGATGTTGTTGCAAGAATTAGAATTTGAGGTAAAGGATAGAAAAGGCACGAAAAATCAAGTTGCGGATCACTTTTCTAAACTACAGAAGGAAGCTATACAGAAGGTTGCTACTGGGTTGGAGATTTATGATAGTTTTCCGGATGAGCAGTTATTAGCAGCTTCCCAAGAACTAATTCCATGGTTTACAGACTATGCAAATTATTTAGCTATTGATCTAATGCCAGAAGATCTTTCATATAAGTAGAGGAAGAAGTTCATGAACGAGGTAAGAAATTTTTTTGGGGATGAACCTTACTTATTTAGAATTTGTACAGATGGAATCATTCGCAGATGCATACTTGAGGTGTAGATGATGAACATACTTGATGTATTTCAATTATCGCTAGTTGTGATTGATCATAGATAGGGTCGCACAGCTCATAAAATCCTCCAATACGGCTACAATTGGCCAACCATGTACAAAGATAGTCATGATTTTGCGTTTTCCTGTGATCATTGTCAGTGACAAGGTACTACTTATAGAGGACATGAACTACCTATGACCCTTATTTTAGAATTACAAGTGTTTGATGTATGAGGGATACATTTTATGGGACCTTTCGTGAGTTTATATGCCACGAAATGCATACTTGTGGTTGTAGACTATTTGTCAAAATGGGTGGAAGAAATTGCACTTCCCAACATAGTGTCACTTCATTTTTAGAAAGAATATCTTTACTAGATTTAGTATGCGTCGTGCTATTATTAGTGACGGGCAATCCCATTTCTGCAATTACTTATTAAAAAGTCTCTTGCAAAATATAGAGTGAACCATAGGGTGGCAACACCCTATCATCCACAGACTAGTGGACAGGTTGAAGTATCTAATAGAGCAATCGAATCCAAATAGGCAAAGACAGTGAATGCCAATAGGACTAATTGGGAAAGAAAGCTAGATGATGCATTGTAGGCTTACCACACAACTTACAAAACCCCCATAGGTGTCTCACCTTATCATCTTGTGTATGGAAAAGATTGACATTTACCGATTGAGTTTAAATATAAAGCACTAAGGGCACTGAAGAAGCTGAATCTAGAGTAGAAAGATACAACAAAGTCAAGGCCAAATAGCATCAATGAGTTGGATGATTTCTTGCTTTGGGCTCATGAAA
>NW_025838330.1:0-3382 GCF_002878395.1 Capsicum annuum | reverse complement strand
CACTTTCCACTTTGGCATTACTTCATAGGTGACTTTGGTAAGTAAAATTATGATTTTTATTCGTATTTGTCATCTGGGTACAATGTTGTTTTTCCAATAATGGATAGAACCCCGATCATGAATCCAACATAAGTGCCCACAATTTAAACAGATCAATCATCTGGTTTATCAGATGAGTATCTGTTGCATAAGAAGATTTATCTGTTGCATCAGACTGTTTATCTGTTGCATTGGACTTGTTATCTGTTGCATCAGACTTATTATCTGTTGCTTCAGACTTGTTATTTGTTGCTTCAGACTAATTATCTGTTGCATCAGACTAATTATCTGTTGTAACGGATGATTAATCTGTTTAAAACAACATAAATCAGCCCCTGCCACAAACCCAACAGATAACCAATATGTTTCAACCCTTGCTATTGCTACTGAATTCAAAATTATTTCTTACGTCGAATTACTCGTCCCAAATTTCCTAATTTGATTTCTCATTTTACTTGTCTTTTTCACTAATCAAGAAATGATTTAAAGAAAATTCATGTTTTACCCTTTGCATTAATCACTCTTTCTTCAAATTAAAATGGAAACATCATTTAATAGGGGGACTATACGCCGACCCACGTTAAAAGCTTTCTTCTCTTATGAAATTTCAATTGAATAACAAACAATGGTTATTTCAAACATCGTCTACTGTCCCACCAACTAATCAGTGGGTTATGGTAAACAAGACATGTTAATAATTATTTTTCTTAATCAATATGACTTCTCAATTTGGGATGGATAATTTGAGACGGAGGGAGTACAGATTAAAACGTCAAAGCCAAGCAACAAACTAGTCATCTCTTGAAACAGACTATTTATCTGTTGTATCAAACTGATTATCAGTTGCATCAGACTTATTATCTGTTGCAACATATGAGTAATCTGTTTTGAACAACACATCAGCCCATGCCACAAACCCAACAGATAAATCTTTCTATTGCTATTGAATTCCAAATTATTCTTTTTTACGTCCAATTGTCGACATGTTTGTTGAGAATATAATAGACAGAATGAAAATTAAATATGAATTAAAACATCAAAGATCAAACATGATTTATTTATTAAACAAAAGCAAATAAAAATACATATAATATACTAAAAGGATAATAATAATCTAATTATTATTATTATTATCATCATTGACAATCGGCCAATCTTCAATCGGAAGTAGCAAGGTCTTCCTCAGCCTGCGTATCTCGTGGAGCATTCTTGCTCTAACTCCTCTCAGTTCCCATTGCAAGTCACGAACTTGATTCCAAAGTTCATTCACGGCGTCTTGAAGAAAAGCAACGTCCCAGACTGGGTCAGCCATAATCTAGAACACATGTGAATTGACAAAAAACTTAAAATCAAAAGTAAAGATCTTAATAATAACCGAATGTAATACAACGTACACTACAAATTGGCAAGAAAAAAACTTACCTTAGTCAGGGAAGAGAAAGCGGTGGAAGTGAAGGTGTAATATGAAAGACGAGATGCAATAAATAAATAGAGTGTAGATGAATAAACGATTGAGTAAGGAGGGACCTATTTATAGAGGATTGAATTTGAATAAGAGGCAAAAAGGCGAGACTGTTCACCTCCATTCATTAATTACTTTTTTGATTAAATTAAGAAAATAAATATTGTAATAAGTCATGACTTTTCAGATTATTATTATTAATTAGTTCTTTCCAAGAACCATTTTTATTGAGTTGTGACAACAGATTATATATCTGTTGCATCAGATAATTCATCTGTGACAATAAATATATCATCTGTTGCAACAATAGAGAGAACCCGTTGCATCAGATAATATATCTGTTGCAACATATATCTATCCTTTTTAAAAAAAAATTATCATCATATCATTAATCCAAATTTGCTGACTTTTTTACCATATAAATTAAAAAAACACCTTTTCAATAACCGTTTCTTTAATTAATAACCATTTTTATTGAGTTTTGGCAACAGATTGTAGATCTGTTGCATCAGGTAAACCATCAATTGCAACATATATTCCATCTGTTACAACAAATGGCCGATCTGTTTTTATAGATTTTTTGTTTTCTTCTAACAGCTGATACATCAGTCGCAACAGATGGGTAATTTGATGCATCAGCAACATTGTTGAATCTATAATCTATGTGCTTTTGACAAAAAGTCACGATCACTTATTAAAATTAAATAACCATTCTTTTACGGTTATAAATTGTGTTTATCATTTATTTCCTTATTATTTATTTACGAACCGTTTTTCATATTAAATAATCAGAAGGTTATGTCTTTTCTTTTCCCCCTCTTAATAACAATAACTCCTTTTTATTAATAACCGTATGTTGTGCAACATATGATCGATTTGTCGCATTAGATTAACCTCCGTCGACATGTTAAGAATAATGAATAAACAAAATGATAATTAAATACTAAATAAGAATTAAAAATTCAAAGTCGACCACCAAACATAGATTTTTGGATCCCTTGGGTAGATCCGATATACAAAAAGAGGAAAATACATACAGACGCTAAAAGAAAAAAAATATAACCTAATTATTATTACTACTATTATTATCATTACTATTATTATTATTATTATTATTATAATTTTTATTATTATTGTCAACCGGACAATTTTCATCCGGCAGCAGCAGGGCCCTCATCAGCCTTGCTCCGAAGTTTGTCAAATTCCTCTGGAGTTCATCAAACTGCCTTTGAAGTTCCCGCAAAGACTCGATATGAATCTTCTTATACGAATCTGGATCAGCCATATTTGTAAGTGTAGTAGAATGAATAAACGAGTAAGGATGGACCTATTTATAAATGATTGAATTGGAAGGAGTTAGTCAAACAAAAAGCCACGACTGTTCATATCCGATAATAAAATAAAACTGGTGACTTTTCGAATATGAAAAAATGGAAAGAAAATTGCTTTAAAATAAATCTAACAGATGGGTAATCTGGTGCAAAATATATTTCATCTGTTAGACAAACTAACTTACTACATATTGACATTCTGTTGCAACAGATGAATATATCTGTTTATGAATCTGGATCATCCATATTTGTAAGTGTTGTAGAATAAATGAACGAGTAAGGAGGAACCTATTTATAAATGATTAAATTGGAAGGGGTTAGTCAAACAAAAAGCCACGACTGTTCATATCCCATAATAAAATAAAACTGGTGACTTTTTGAATATGAAAAAAAATAAAAATAAAATTGCTTTAAAATAAATCTAACAGATGGGTAATCTGGTGCAAAATATATTCCATCTATTAGACAAATTAACTTACTACATATTGACATTCTGTTGCAACAGATAGATATATCGGTTTGATTTTTCCAACAGATATGTCATATGTTG
>NW_025838329.1:0-7011 GCF_002878395.1 Capsicum annuum | reverse complement strand
GCATGTTCATGAGTCAGTTCAGTCACGTATTCACGCATCAGATATGCAAGATCAACTTATCAGTACATCCAGTCATGCATTCATATATCATGTCAGTCAGATAATCATGCATTAGATATGCATGGATTCATCATATCAATTTTTGTATCAGATATACATTCTCATTCTGAGAAACTTAGTTCATCAGAACACTCAGTTCTTTATTCGTGAATCAATTATCTATGCATCAGATATGCATGTCTAGTACGATATGCTCAGTTTTCAGTCATGTCAGTCATGAGATCATGTTTCAGTCATTCATGTTTAGTTCATGTCCAGCTTATTGTTTCCTCTCTCAGTCAGTCTTATTCAAGGATGAATATTCTCAAGGGGGAGATATTGTAATACCACATAAAATCCTAAGTCTAAAGTTTAGCTCATTAATCTTTCCAAGCTCCAAGACTTAGAAAATTTTGCTAAGTGTTCAATATTCAACACTTAGCCTCATTTTAGAACTCCGAACTTCGAGGATTTATTTGACGACCTTCCTGACCTTTATTTTTGGATTTTTTTGGTTCAAACTTAGTACCTTTACCATTAAATATTCAGTTGCCTGTTCATGAGTCAGTTCAATTATGTATTCACGCATCAGATATGCGATATCAACTTATCATTACTTTCAGTCATTCATTCATATATCATGTCAGTCAGATAATCATGCATCAGATATGCATGGATTCATCTTATCAATTTTTGCATCAGATATGCATTATCATTCTAAGAAACTTAGTTCATCAGAACACTCAGTCCTTTATTCGTGAATTAGTTATCTATGCATCAGATATGCATGTCCAGTACGATATGGTAAATTTTCAGTCATGTCAGTCATGAGATCATGTTTTAGTCATTCATGTTTTGTTCATGTCTAGCTTATTGTTTCCCCTCTCAGTCAGTCTTATTCAAGGATAAATGTTCTCAAGGGGGATATATTGTAATACCCCATAAAATCCTAAGTCTAAAGTTCAGCTCATTAAGCTTTCCAAGCTCCAAGACTTAGAAAATTTTGCTAAGTGTTCAATATTCAACACTTAGTCTCATTTTAGAACTCCGAACTTCGAGGATTTATTTGACGACCTTCCTAACCTTTATTTTTGGATTTTTTTTGTTCAATCTTAGTACCTTTACCATTGCATGTTCATGAGTCAGTTTAGTCACGTATTCATACATCAGAAATGCGAGATCAACTTATCAGTACTTCCAGTCATGCATTCATATATCATGTCTGTCAGATAATCATGCATCAGATATGCATGGATTCATCGTATCAAATTTTGCATTAGATAAGCATTCTCATTTTGAGAAACTTAGTTCATCAGAACACTCAGTCCTTTATTCGTGAATTAGTTATCTATGCATCAGATATGCATGTCCAGTACGATATACTCAGTTTTCAGTCTTGTCAGTCATGAGATCATATTTCAGTCATTCATGTTGAGTTCATGTCCAGCTTATTGTTTCCCTCTCAGTCAGTCTTATTCAAGGATGAATGTTCTCAAGGGAGAGATATTGTAATACCTCATAAAATCCTAAGTCTAAAGTTCAGCTCATTAAGCTTTCCAAGCTCCAAGACTTAGAAAATTTTGCTAAGTGTTCAATATTCAACACTTAGTCTCATTTTAGAACTCCGAACTTCGAGGATTTATTTGATGACCTTTATTTTTGGATTCTTAAGCCGCGTTGCGATGGGGCGAGTTCGTAGTACATCTCGGGTAAGTTTTGGAATTTTTTAGATAGTGTAAGAACATGTTTGGATTTCCAAAATAGTAGCTCGAGGTGATAATCCTGAGTCACCCCAGCTAGAGCACTGCTCTAAGGCAAGAGCCGCCCAGGAAAGTTCCCCAGGATTAGCCAGGCACCAACTGGCTACTCCTGTGCTTTCCCAGCTTTTCATCATTCCACTTTCATGCTATCAGGGGTAGTTTGGTCATTTTTCCTTAGTATATATACTCAATAACATGGGATTAAGCCTCCATTACACCAAAATATAACCTCTTGTCTCAAAATCCTCTTAAGAACAAGCTAGGATTTCAATTGGGAGATTCAAGTTTAAGCAAATTCTACCATCAAATTCCAAGAATCTTTTCATCAATCTTTATTCAATCAAGAAATAAGGTATGCGTGTGTTCATTCATGGACTCTTTTCATCCATGAAGTCCAAGAACCCTATTTTAAACTATATGCCATGATTTTTATGTTTTGATTTGATTGTTGATCTTGTTTATGTGTTGAATGATGTCAGGATATAATCTTTATGGGTTTGTATGAAATTAGGATGGCATGTTAGTTGAAATATATGGACTTTGGGTGATTTGGGTTGTTGAATTCATAAATAAACTTATCCCCAAAGTGGTGTATGTAAGGTGTTTGGTAAAATTCCTAGGATGATAGAATTCATGTTTCGTGATTCAGTAGTGCTTAAATTACAAGTCTATGCTCTATGCTTTATGATTCCACATGAATTCCACGTTATTGATATGAGTTGTTGTTGTGATATGGATTGAGCATGATATTGAAGCTATGCAAGTATATACATGTTGTATGAATTATCCTTCCATAGATAGGATGTTGAGAACTATTCTTAGTGTGAAATCCCCTACTTATGATATTGTGAATTGTGGACTCTAGTCTTAGCATCAAGTCAATCATGTGTGTGTCATTTTTCTTCCATTGAGTGTCGGGGATACTCGTACGCAGAAAATACATTTTTGTTCCTAGATCTATGTCATGTTTTCACGATACTCTCAGTCAATCCATGTTCCATAGGACACAGTCAGTCATGTGACTCGGGAAAGTTCAGTAACTCAGAAACCTCAGTAAGTCTCAATAGTTTAGTAATCTCAGTGATCTCAGTACTCAGTGCTATTGGAATCTTCAGTAATTCTAGTGCTCTCTGTAACTTCAGTAATCTCAATCAATTCTTAAAACTCAATACATTTTGTCATTCATCGAAATCTAGTAAACTCGATTTAGCTCTGGTAAAAAATCTCACTAACATCAGTTCAGTTAATCATTTCATTTCAATTAATCAATTTCATGTCTTTCAGTTGGGAGTAGGATTCAGCATCGAGTGAACCCAAGGATGGGAACTCACCTGCCAGTCAGAGGGTGTGATTCCTAGAAGCAATCCTTGCATTCCAGAACTACATAGCTAGTGTAGGTTGAGATGTCCCTACCCATAGGGATAATGCACATCATTTGAGATTACCTGATAGCAGGGCAGATGGAATGAGCTCCTAAACAGAATAGGGTTTACTCATATATTGTCTCTACCCATGGCACGGTATTGACACCCTTCCTGCTGGGGCTATAGGTTAGACCCCACCAGTTCAGTTCCGGGGCATGTTGGTTAGATGAATACCTCCCATGGTCTCAATTTTAGTCTCATTCTCAGTCTCAGTAAAAGGACTCAGATAGTTCTTCAAACTTAGGACTGCCAGCTATAGTCAACCAGTAGTACGGAACTCAGGTAGTTCCACCATATTCAGGACTGTCAGATACAGTTACTCATGTTATCAGAATTACCAATTACTAGAACTCATATTATCAATATTCACATTTATGGCTGTCAGATACAGTCAATCAAATTTATTCTTTATAATTAGAATGCTAGATACAGTCAAGCAGGCCAGTTTTTCATAATCGAAACTGTCAGAAATAGTTATTCATGTATCAGTAATATAGTTTAAATCCTTTAGTATTCAACAATACAGTATCAGTTCCTCACTTAATAGTGATTTATATATCAATATCCGTAAACTCATTCATTCGGTATCTCAATACCAGTAAACTCTTATTGTCAGTATTCAGGCTCAATAGTCAGTATCGACACGAGTTCAGCAGCAGTTACTTATGTATGTATGTATTCTCACGTTCATATCAGTCAGTATTTTTCATGTATGTAAACCCTTTACATTTAGCCTACCTCACCTGCATACTCAGTACATCCAACATATTGACGCATTTGCGCTATGGTGTTTCTTTTATTCTACACTATAGGTCCAGAGACACGAGCTCCAGATCAGCAATAGCTTTCCAGTGTTCAGAGTTGCAGTGAGTCTTTCTCCTTTGAGGACGCTATGATTATTACATTATTTATCATTTTAGTTTATTCAGTTGTTAGATAGAGTTAGTTAGAGACATATTCCTTCAACTCCTTATTCGGACAGTTTAGAGGCTTCCAGACTATAGCATGTTAGACAGTTATTTCAGATTTGTTTTGCTATTGTTATACCATTTTCAGATATTGTTCTTATCAAATGTTTATCAAGATTTTTACCTTATGTCCATTTAGTACATGTTTTCGTATTTTCATATATTATGTTGTGTACAGGTACAAATATCAGTCATGGGTTAGCTTGTGGTCTTTCGGGGTCATAAGCACCGTGTAGAATTTCGGTTCAGAAAATTAGAGCATTATAAAAACTATCATACTCACGATTTAGATATTTTTCCTCCTTCTCTAAATCTGACTCTAGAGGCTTCACCTTGTGTTCCTACTACATTTACCTTTTCAAATTTTTTTGTTGCAAACTTCTTTTCCAATGTGCTAATATCAGTCCACAATTGAAAAATCTCTTTAGCTACAGAATCCTCAGCCACTCTCTGGTCATTGACAACTCCAATGATATAAGTACCAGAATCCCTCTCAGCCTCATGAGTTTTCCACCCTCAGTTAGATAGAGAAATCTTATCCATAATACTAGCAGCTACTACCCAGAGTAATCTTATAAAATCTCCTCTAGCAATAGTGTCTGCCATGGCTCTAGAACTGATGGTCAAGGCTCTATATAATATCTCCAATAAGCTCGTCCTTAAAATCCCATGGTTGGACACGATACTCAGCTTCTTCTTGAATCTGAACCAAAACTCGTTCATAGACTTAAACTGCAGCTGCCTTAAATTATAAATCTTATCCTTAAGTTGTAACATCCTGGATGGAGGAAATAACTTATTCAATAATTGCCTGTGTAACTCATTCCATGTAGTGATAGATCCTCCTAGAAGTTTCCCTAGCCATAAAAATGCTTCTCAAGTAAGAAAGAAAGGGAACAACCTCAATCTAAGTGCCTCTTGATTCACCCCTGGATATGTATAAGAGGTGCGAATTCCAATAAAATTTTCCAAATGCACATTTTCTCGTTTGTAGGTAACCCTGAAAATACACCCTTCAAGCATAAGAGTTGGATCATAGGACTAGATATATTAAACTTAATACATGGGGGAAAAATAGGAGAAATGATAACTCCAATATCTACTGGCTTAACGTACCCTAGATCCTCTTTATCATCCTCATAGGGTTGTAGATACTGATACCCTGGGATCATTTGAGCACGACCACCTCTAAATCTATTTTGACTACCATCAATTATTGCTCAATGGTCTAATTCTAGTCTCTACACAGCTAACTCTGCCTCCCAAGCTATGTGCTGAGCATCTTCTTTCCTCCTCTAATTAGCAGCTTGTTCTAACATTTTCTCATTCTGTCGATCAAAAATATGCTGCACTCCTTTAGGAAGAGGGAGAGGCACCTAGTATGAATCATCATGAACCTCTTCAGGAATATCTTCTCTTTTTGGCTCTGTCATCCTACTAGGTGTTTGAAGGATCCTCTATGGTTTCAAATTCAATGAGAGTAAGGGATTGCTTCTACTCCGTGTGTGAGGCATACACCGACGTATACCCAACTAAGAACAAAACCAAAAAGACCCATAGACTACAACAACCTCAATTCACAACTTAACATCGTACTCCCCGATAACAGCACCAAAATTTGATCACGCCCAAGATATACCTTCAATGTAAAAATTATGCAGTCACTATCAAATATAGTAACCCAAAAAAGGTTGGAGTCAAATCCTAAGTGAATATGAGGAATTGTGGCTCATAACTATTGTAGTCAACGGGTGGAACAAGAAAGTAAATGAGAGGTTTGAAGTGACAATATGAAATAAGTAACTAATATCAATTCTGGTTGTAATTCAGTCGTAGATGAACACTAGGATTGTGTTAACTCTAAATTCTAAATTATTAAGCTTCTCGTGCTTATTTCAACTATAAACTATAGCGCATGTAAAGTCTAGTAAGAAAGGTATTACTAACCACCACTCAGCACCATTTGGTAAATTTTACTCATCTTCTCTTAGTCTCAAAGTATTGTCTTACTAACCCATACCTTGGACCGCAGTTACAACTCTCTCCTCTTGGTCTCAAGTTGATTAGATGGGAGTTAATTGGCTTAAGAATATAGTACAAGTAAGATTATTTCGGTAATAAATTCAAAATCACTATTGTGATTTCCTTTTCCCAATCTTATCCTCCTTCTCAAGTTTGTAGTGAATACAGGTTGAATTCTAATATATGCACCTATTAAGAAATCAATAAAATCAAAGAAAACCCCAATACATGTAACAACAATAATCTAGAAGGATTGAACACTTCCCCTGCTCCGTTATATAGCCAGGGTTCCCAAAACCATAACTGAGGGAGATTAGCCACTCATGTTTTTGTAATGATTAAAGGAATTTAAATTTGAAAGCATTCAATAATCAACAATTGAAAATCCTAAAACTTTACAATCATACAATAATCAACAACTGAAAATCCCAAAACTTTAACTTAATTAACAACAAAAATCAATACAAGATAATTCTAAGACCAAAGATGGATCTCAGAATCAGAATATATGTTTGTAAATATAAAGAGTGCAAAACTGAATGCAAAACATCATTAGGGTATTTATAGGGTACATAAAAATTCTATGGAAAAGGGAAAAAAAGACAGTGGCTACTTACTTAAGTCAAAAAATAGACCATATGTTGAACATACGGACCGTATATTAGACTTAGTATGTTGCCACCCTTGAATCCTGGATTTTTATCTCTCTGGACATTTGCATTTTTGTATAAACTAAGTCCACATATGGCCCGTATGTTGAACATGCGGACCATATGTTGACTTAATATGTTGATGCTC
>NW_025838328.1:0-6153 GCF_002878395.1 Capsicum annuum | reverse complement strand
ACTCAGATGTAAGACTGCAAAGGTATTCAGTCACCTATGATCTGAGACCCTACTAGTTGATGATAGAGCACCTAAAACTGATGAAAAAGAATACAGAAATGTGCTTGGTAACCTTCAGTACCTTTCATTTACCCGATCTAACATCACATACTGTAAAACCCCGGGAAATATTTCATTGAAATTTTGTGCGTAAACGTGTTGGGTTCTATCTTCTAGAATGAATTATAAATTTTTTGTGCAGAATGTCTTAGATTATGACCCACCATTGTGTATAGTATCAAACAAGCTTTCCAATGATATGTGGATCATCCCAAATGGACACCCGACCGACGAGTTATGAACATTCCGATCAAACCGTGAATAGTAGTGAACAGTAAAACTTGCAGGAAAAAGTACTGAGGCCTGACATATTTTTTCTCCAACTTTAAACGATCATAACTCCTTGTACATAATGATCTGGGTAATCTAATATATAAACAGAAAGGTCTACGAGTCCTCTTTCCAATGAAATTGGTTTCATCCAATTTGTCTATCGGAGCAAGAAGTTATGATCAATCTACTTCAGTCTACCAAAAGTGTATTTTTGGGTCAACTTCAAACGATCATAACTCCTCGTACACAATGATATGGGTGAGATAATATATATCAACAGAAAGATATGAGATTCCTCTTTATAATGAAATTGGTTTCATCCAATTTGGATATCGGAGTAAAACGTTATGGTTGATCTACTTCAGACTATCAAAACAGTCCACCAAAGGACAGATTTGAGAATTTTTTTATTTTTAGGGGCGTTTTAGTCATTCTCCCTCACCCAAAATCCATCCAAACCCTATATTTAAGCCTATTAGAAGCATTATATGTTATATTTCATCAAACTCCCTCAAAAAGAAAACCCTAAGCTCCTATATTCAACTTCAAGAACCTCCAAAGTTCACCATTAATTTTGCAAATTTATTCAAGATTCCAAGTTCCTAGTTCAAGAACTCCAAGAACCAACATTCAAAGGCACGATTAACATCTCAAAAATGAGTATCGATCTAAAGTTCATCATTCAAGGTATGTGGGATTTTTCAACAAGAACTCTCTTTCGTTCTTGTGCCCAAAAGTAATTTTCTTTACAAAGGCATGGTTTTTATTTGATTTTTACAAATGTGAAGCATGAACCCATATCTTATGATGATTATTATGAAATATTGATGTTTATGATTTTAAAAGATGATTTTACATGTGTGGAGATATAAAGCATGAATCTTAAACGATGTTTGTCATGATTTTGATATTTGGGTCGTGAATCCCCTTTGAAAATTGTGTTTTTTTTAGAAAGTGTGTGTTATAAGCACATTGATGTTGAATATTTGAGATATTTTGATTGATTTGACCTTTTGATCTTAATGGAGTTTTTTTGAACTCGAGTTTGAAAGAAATCCACAACGTGGCTGATTTTGATAGATGGGAAGCATGATGGCTCCCGATGTATATTTATATATTACTGAAATTGTTTTGTTGTGGATTATCTTTGAAATGATCTGAGCTAAGTACGGGAGAAATCTTTAGCACCGAGTGGGAGGTATTAAGCAACCTTACTTTCCTAGAACTACGTGCCCCTGTAGGAGTGAGCCTGAGACTGATTTATATAGTGATCACTAGTTTGTGTGGATTTAATATCGATAGTCCTACTCTGATGGCAAGGATAGGAAGGCTCTCCGAACGTGGGTTGTGCGTTGGACTTCATGTAGCTCACATGTTTTATGTTGGTTATAGGATCTCCCAGTGTGTGTGTTTCCTTGTGTTTATGGTGAATGGTGAAGTGATTTAAAAGTGGAATTGTGAAAGTTATTCTTTCGAAAGATTTCAATGATATTTACATTATGATAATTGATATTCTTGATGAATTGAAAGTGATTGACAAATTATATGATGACTCACATGTGTTATTGTACTTATTTCATCCTCTCATGATTATGATGATTTTCTTTGGGCTATGGGAGTCTTTCATACTTCCTGCATATTTCTTATAAATATTTATGATGATGATGTTTATACAACTGCATACACCCCCATATACTCTGTCCCTTTCCATGGTACTGACCCACATCTTCGGTGTGGCCTGTATTTTCTCGGAATGTAGGTTCAGGTGCTCAGTTCTAGGTTCAACAATGATTTTTCGGGCACACTGTTCTACATCCTCTGTTGTGGTGAGTACTCATGTTCTGAGGACGTAATTTCTGTTGTTTTCACGGAATTGTTTAGATTTGATAACTGAGTATGAGTCAGTTGGGGCATGTCTCAATGGCTCGCTAGTTTTATTGATTTTCTTAGAGGCTTTTCAGACTAGTATAGATGTTGGGGTTTGACTAATAAGTCGTATTTTGTTATCTTTCTAAAATTCTTTTATTCTTGGATGATGATTACTCTATTGATATTTGAGGGTTATTTATGGAAACCACATTGATTTGTGTTGAACTGAATGAAAATGGGTCAAAGGGTTAGTTTGGGGCTACCTGTAGCCTCAAGCACCGTGTGATGCTCTAGGACCCATTTTTTGGGGCATTAAAAACTTGGTATCAGAGCCTAAGGTTTTAAGGTATCCTAGGGAGTCTGACAAGCCACGTTAAGTAGAGTCTTGATCATCGGTGTGTAGCACGCCACATCTATGAGCAAGCGGCTATAAGACATTTTAGGAAAAAGTGTGATTCTTTCTTTCAAAAGTCTATCGTGCTTAAAGTGTCTCTCTCTGCTATTGATTCATGCTCTTCTCTTTTAGAAATATACCTTCACGTCGAGCGAGAAGAAATAATGATGGTCACCAGCCTCAACCTGCTGACCCATTAATGAAAACGTGTCTCATACTGAATTTTGGGCAGCCTTTCAGGCGCTGGCCCAAGCTGTTAGTGCAAATGTTCAGGCCAAACCGGCCCCCGCTCCACAGCAGCAGGAAGGTAATTCAGCTGCTGCCATGATCCATGACTTCATGCGGATGAATTCGCCAGAATTCTATGGGTCCAAGTCTGATAAGGATCCACGGTTGTTTTTAGAGGAGGTACGGAAGATTACTCAGGTGATGCATGTATCTCAGGAACATAGTGTGGAGATGGCTGCGTATAGGTTGAAAGACCTTTCTTATGACTGGGTTGTTTCTTAGAGGAAAGGTAGAGGTGAGGGAGCTGTCCCTACAACTTGGCAAGAGTTCCAGGATGCATTCCTGGATAAGTTTTTCCCTTTGGAGATAAGGAAGGCAAAGGTGAAGAAGTTTATGAACCTGCGATAGGGGTCTATGACTGTTAGGGAGTACTATCTAAAGTTCAATCAGTTGGCCAAGTATGCTCCTGTCTTAGTGGATGATAATCGGGCTAGTATGAGTAAGTTTGTGACTGGAGTGTCTAGTTATGTGGTTAAAGAGTGTAGGTCTGCTATGCTGAATAGTGAGATGAATCTTTCTAGGCTGATGACTAATGCCCAACAGATTGAGGCAGACAAGATTAAGGAGAGAGATAGAATGAGAGGGAATAAGAGAGTTAGGTCCGAGCAGCACGGACAGGGTTAGACTAGATTGCAGGGAGGGAGTCGTCCTCAGTATCAGGATCGTTTGTCTATACCAGCACCTTCATCTGCTAGTGCTCCTATGCCTAGAGGCAGGAAGGAGCAAGGTACCAGGTCATATGCATCCAGGTCCTAATACAGTGCTGGCAGTAAGCCAAATCGTCCCCTGTGTCCTAAGTATGGTAGAGCCCATTCGGGTGAGTGTTGGGGTGAGAAAAGGGGTTGTTTCCAGTGTGGTGACATGGGTCACAGAGTTAGAGATTGTCCACAGGATGGACAAGGGCGTTGTGACTATCGCCCTTAGACCCAAACTCAGACTGTTAGTGCTCTAGTTCCAGCGACTCGCCCAGCCCCAGCTCAGGGTCCCTCTTCTAGCAATGCTGGCAGGCAGTGCCAGAATAGATTCTATGCTTTACTGTCCCGCCAGGGGCAGGAGGACTCTCCCGATATTGTTACTAGTATGCTTCGTATATTTCAGTTTGATGTGTATGCTTTGTTGGATCCTAGATCCAGTTTCTCATATGTTACACCTTTGATTGCTGTGAATTTTGACATGAGTCTTGATATTATTCCAGAGCCTATCCTAGTTTCTACCCCAGTGGGTGATTCAATTGTTGCCCAAAAAGTGTATAAAAAGTGTCCTGTTACAGTTCTTCATAGAGTCTTGTTGGCTGATCTGATTAGGTTAGACATGGTAGATTTTGATATGATTCTGGGTATGGACTGGTTGTATTCTTCTTATGCCTCTATTGATTGTCAGACCCGAGTGGTCAAGTTTCAGTTTCTGGGTGCATCCGTGTTTGAGTGCTCTAGGAATTATATCACCCAAGAGTCATTTTACCTCTTACCTCAAAGCTAGAAAGCTTATTTCCAAGGGTTGTATTTACCATTTGGTTAGGGTCAAAGACACTAAGTCTGAGACTCCAACTCTCCAGTCTGTTAACGTCGTCAATGAGTTTTCTGATGTCTTTCCGGATGATCTCCTAGGGATACCTCCTGATAGAGAGATAGAGTTTGGGATTGATCTTCTTCCCGATACTCAGCCCATTTCTATTCCTCCTTACCGTATGGCCCCTACAGAACTTAAGGATTTGAAAGAGCAACTCAAAGATCTACTAAATAAGGGTTTTATAAGACCCAGTATTTCTCCTTGGTGTGCTCCTGTGTTGTTTGTGAGAAAGAAAGAGTTGGCACATGATGTACATCATTTGGCTAGATTGGGGGTTAGGTTGTTTGACTCTGCTGAAGGTAGTATAGGGGTTCAGAGTAGTTCCGAATCCTCCTTAGTTTCGAAAGTAAAGGAAAAGCATTACTTAGATGCTAGTTTGGTCAGACTGAAGGAGTCAGTCAAGGACCAAAAAGTAGAGGTTTTCTCCCAAGGAGGAGATGGTGTGTTGAGATTGCAGGGTAGATTGTGTGTCCCAAATATTGATGATCTGAGACAAAGGATTATAACTGAAGTGTACGGGGCGCGATATTTTATTTATCCTGGTGCCACCAAGATGTATCGAGACTTGCAGGAAATCTATTGGTGGAGTGGCATGAAGAAAGATATAGCAGCATTTGTAGCTAAGTGTGCAACATGCCAACAGGTTAATGTTGAACACCAAAGACCTAGTGGTATGATGCAATATTTTAGTATGCCCACCTGGAAGTGGGAAGAGATAAATATGGACTTTATGATTGGTTTAACTCCTTCCCGATGCAATCATGATTCCATTTGGGTTGTGGTTGATAGATTGACTAAGTCTGTTCATTTCTTGCCTGCTCATACTTCATATACTGCTGAGGATTACGCTAGATTGTATATCCGAGAGCTAGTCAGACTGCATGGAGTTCCCTTGTCTATTATTTCGGATAGGGGTACTCAATTCACTTTGCAATTTTGGAAAGCTTTTCAGAAGGGTCTTGGTACCCAAGTGCTTTTGATTTCTGCTTTTCATCCGCAGACCGATGGTCAGGCTGAGCGGACCATCTAGACCTTAGAGGATATGTTGAGAGCTTGTGCACTTGACTTTAAGGGAAGTTGGGATGATCACTTACCGTTGATAGAGTTTGCTTACAATAACAGTTTCTACTCTAGTATTGGCATGGCTCTGTTTAAAGTTTTATATGGGAGAAAGTGTAGATCACCCATAGGTTGGTTCGAGGTGGGTGAAGTGGCTGTGAGTGGTCCTGATTCGGTATTTGAGGCTATGGAAAAAGTTAAGTTGATTAGGGAAAGGTTAAAAATTGCACAGAGTCTTCAGAAGTCATATGTGGATGTTAAAAGGAGAGACCTTGAGTTTGAAGTTGGTGACCTAGTGTATCTGAAAATTTCACCCACGGGGGGAGGGGGCGAAGAGATTTGGAAAGAAGGGGAAGCTTAGTCCCCGTTATGTTGGTCCTTACAAAATTCTTAGCCGTGTTGGAAAGGTAGCTTATGAGGTCGATTTGTCTTCTGAGTTGTCCTCTGTTCATCCAATATTCCATGTCTCCATGCTTAGAAAGCATATTAGCGATGCTGTGGTAGTGGATTCCTTTGTGAGTGCTAACATTCAAGAAAATCTTTCTTTTGATGAGATTCCTATTGAGATTCTTGATTTCAGTGTCCGACGACTAAGGAACAAA
>NW_025838327.1:0-4058 GCF_002878395.1 Capsicum annuum | reverse complement strand
CTCTCAGCGCCCTTAATTTTATGAAATTGAGAGGTGGTGAAGTTCTTCAAAGTATTCCAGAAGCTATTCGAAATCTTGAATCACTCTATATTGAAGGTTGCAATAAACTTACAACGCTGCCAAACAGCATCTTTGAATCACAACAACTAGAAGATCTTTCCATAATTCGATGTTCCGGATTGGTAGAGATTCCAACATCTCTCGGAGTTCAAAAGAATCTCAATCGGTTAGCGATATATAGATGTGAGAACTTAAAGAAGCTTCCGAGCTACATTCAGATGGAATCCCTTCAACTGATCGATCTAAATAATTGCCCAAAATTAGATACATTTCCAGAAATCAATGGAGCTATGCATTGCTTGAAAAAGCTGACTTTGAATTCTACTGGGATAAGAGAACTGCCTTCGTCCATTGGGAATCTGAGCGGCCTCTATGACCTCAATCTGAATGGTTGTGAAGATCTTGTAAGTCTACCAAACAGCCTTTGTAACTTGATGAATCTTCAATTTCTTTGTCTCCGTGGATGCAAGAAGCTAGAGAAGCTTCCAGAAAACATCGGCGATATGCAAGAGTTAGAGATACTTTACGCGACAGAAACTGCGATCTCCCAACCACCTACCTCCATCGCCAAGCTTGGCAAACTGACGGCCTTAAGATTCTCACATGTTTTCCAGCATTCGTCAAGTTTCATCTTGCATGAACTATCAGGTTTATCCTCCTTGACGGATCTCCATCTCAGTAATCTAAATATTTTGGGTGGACTACCTGAGGAATTGGGTTCTTTGCTCTTTCTGGATGAGTTGAATTTAAGTGGAAGCAATATTTCTTGTTTACCCAAAAGCATCAAACAACTCCTACAACTTCAGCGTCTGGACGTACAATTCTGTCAGAATCTTAAAGAACTGCCAGGAGAACAACTACCTCCAAATTTAACGGATCTATATTTAGATTATCATTTATTCATGAAGAGCATCAGAGATCTAGTAACTAAGTGTCTTAAGCTGCATGTGCTCTCAGTATCAAGGTGTGGTCATGAAGAATCTGAATGTGGAACTGTCTCGACAAGCCAAGTTAATGTGTTGAAGTCCCTACAACAGTTAATCAGGACATGCTTCCAGGTTTTTTATCGATCCTTCACTTATATGAACGTTGAATATTCTTGTCAAATTGATTTCGATTAATAATGATTTTATTGCAGTGTGACTTTCACCATAGGGAATATGTTCTCATTTCTTTTCCTGAAGTCAGAAGTCCAGAGTTGTTCAATTACCAGTTTATAAATAAACATCAGATCTCAATTGATCTGAATCCATCTTGGTATACCGATAAATTCATGGGTTTTACCATATGTTACGGTTGTAATACAACACGTGTGAGTCTAGTAGCTACATTAGTCTGCAAATCTGACCCTGAACGAAAACATTCCTTGAAATATGTCATCAAGTGTTGGTTCAAGTCGTCTGTCATGTGTTTCATTTACATACCGTCTGAAACATTGTGGCACGCTTCTGGCAATAAAGTAGGGAAGAATCCAAATGATTATTTCCTTTTTGAGGTATCTTCAAATCTCAGACAGGAAATATGTTGGGGAATTCGCCTCGAGTATGAGAATAAAAATAAGAGATGGAAAAGGAAGCAGCGAGCGATGCAAGGTCTCAAACTCTTTCCAGTTCTGCCCAAAGATAGTGCAGTAACAACTGAAATTGACTTTTCACGGGCGTCTGCTGAGTATGACATCGCCACAGATAGGGAGGAACATAAATCTCATAACATTGAGCTGATTAGAGTTTGTGGCAGCCCATCGAGGAAAATGGACGATGTTCCAAGAAAGAGAAAGAGGAAAAGAAATAGAAAGAAGAAGAGAAAGGTAGCAGCTGCGACAGATGAGCAGTTTGCATGACAGAAGGGTTACCTAAAGGAGAAAATTAAGGTTAGCCTTGATATGATATCTTGAGAATTTTTGTGTTCATGTGTACAACTCAATCATCAAAGCCAAGTATGAGGAGCTATGTAAGTAAACACTTGTTTCTATGAGAGTTGAGACGGGGTGCTCTAGATCATTGCTAGTTTATTTACGCTATTTATTTCAAGCTTAAGCAGGAAAAAAACACATCATTTGTTTGAAATCTAGTTACATCTAATGGAAGCAATTTTGACCATACTTTCCTTATTTTTCATATGTAAAGTGAAAAATAAATGGTAAAATATACAGTCATATCCTTTTTAGCCTAAATGACACACAATTTGAAGTAGATCAAAGCTCTTAAGACAATTGACTTCACTGACTGCAGGTGAAGGCTTTCAAGTTACATGATGAGCTTTTGGTATTGTTGAAGTGGGTGAAAGTCCCACATTGGTTGGGGAATGGATTGGCGGTTTTGGTTACATGGACTTGAGCAATCCTCCCCTCATGAACTAGGAGATTGAGTTCGGCCAGATGTCATATCTTTACATGTTATCAGAACTAGGTCCATCTCCGTCCAGGGCATGAGGGGGAGCATTGAAGTGGATGAAAGTCCTACATTGGTTGTGGAATGGACTGGCGGTCTGCTTATATGGGCTTGAGCAATCCTCGCTAGCTTTTGGGGTTGAGTTAGCCCAGGTGTCATATCTTTATAGGTATTTCAAGGGACATGGCAAAAAGGAGGAAACTGAAAGGTAGTTTCAAGAGATACACAGATAATTTCTTTAGATCATCGTGATAATGTTTTTGCATTTGAATATCGTGAAAATATCGGAAAAACAAGTAGAAGATAATGCAACTAACTAAATATAACTCGCCAATTTTTTCAGGACACGGCTTAGGTGAAAGGTAAAGAAAATCAGCTACATTTGCCTCGCTTTCTCAAATGGCATTTCACGAGGTTGTGTTATACTCTCAATCTGAATTTCGTTATTTGTTTCCTGTTCTTACTAATAAATACAACCATCTTTTTATACGCCAGTGAAACCTATTTCCATGTACCTCAAGTTGCCAAATATTGTTCTGTACGCACTTTTATTTGTCAGGGAAGGTAGTGATAACAACGATAACAGAGATTGATGAGATCAGAGTCTCATTTTCACCTTTTTGACATTTTGGGGGCGGTCTAATTAATACTCTTGCAACCCTTTTAAGCTAAGTTGCTCAGACTCTCTTATAATGTTGCCACACCCATGTTCGATCCTTCAAAAATACACTACTTTTGAAGGCTCCAACATGCACCAGCCTACATTTTTGAAGAGTCCGAGTAACATAGCTCTTAAGTAATGAACTTGAGCTTACAAGACTCCAGATGTATAATGGTGACATTTGTTTTCATACTCAGATTGGTGAACTGAGGCGATTTTAATCTGGAGACATGGAATCATACACAATGGTGACTTGTCCTTTCGTTCTCGGAGACACTGATTGGTATGCCTTTCACTTTCCTGAGTTTCGTGTGAGAAAATACTTTAGTCTAATTGAATCCACTAAACAAAGATTGCATCTACCTAGACAGTAGTACTCTTTAAACTGTCGGAGGACGTATTGTTTGAAGTATAAGAAACTTTAGCGTCCATTAAAATTTGCATTACTTGTACAACGTTTGTATTTCGTATAAAACCTGCGTAACTGATATGATCTCCGAATAATTAATACATCGTTTTGCATCAAGTATTCAACTTCTGATTACTTAAACTCTACATAAGTTATGCAAAGTTCTACATAAAATTAGATGTTAATAGGATATCCCGGTGCACTAAAGCTCCCTCTATGCTAAGGGTCCGGAGAAGGGTCCCACCATAAGGATGTATTGTACGCAACCTTACTTTGCATTTCTGCCGTAGTCTGTTTCCAAGGCTTGAACCTGTGACCTCCTGGTCACATGACAGCAACTTTACCAGTCACTCCAAGGTTCTCCTTCAATGAAATTGGATGTTGCATTGCTAATTTTGCTATATTGATCTCGCCCGCCTCACCCCTCTCCTTTCCAGACTGCTAAAAGATCTGGATTTGGAAGATCAATCCGGAGTGTTGTCATGGTACGAGATTGTAATGGGATTGCTTCAGTTTCTTTGATCCACCGTAATCTAAA
>NW_025838326.1:0-3942 GCF_002878395.1 Capsicum annuum | reverse complement strand
GGTTTTATTGATTTTCTTAGAGGTTTGTCAGACTAGTATAGATGTTGCGAGTTGACTAATAAGTCATATTTTGTTATCTTTCTGAAATTCTTTTATTCTTGGATGATGATTACTCTATTGATATTTGAGGGTTATTTATGGAAACCCTGTTGATTTGTGTTGAACTGAATGAAAATGGCTCAAAGGGTTATCTTGGGACTACTCGTAGCCTGAAGCACCGTGTGATGCTCCAAGACCTATTTTCTGGGGCGTTACAAGCTCAGTCCCCGATATGTTGCTCCTTATGTGGTTTTACGGAGGGTTGGTAACGTAGCATATGAATTGGAGTTGACTTCTAGTTTGAGCTCCATTCATTAGGTATTTCATCTCTATGTTGAGAAAGTATCTTAGTGATCTTTCTCTAGTGGCTCCTTTGGAAGGGTTGGGTATCTTAAATTATTTGTCTTCTGAATAGGTCTTGGTTGAGATATTAGATTGGTAGGTTCGTCGGTTACGAACCAAGGATATGGCCTTAATTAAGGTTCTATGGTGGAACCACAAGGTGAAAGAGGCTACATAGGAAGCAAAATAGGACATAAAGTCCAAATATCAACATTTGTTTTCTGCTCCAGATATTCATGCAGAAGGTACATTCTTGATTACATCTTTGTTTTCTAACTTGGTTAAAGGTTGGATAGTTGTTTGATAATGCAAATGAATTGTGCTTGTGTTTGACCTACCTTGTCCGTCATTCGGGGACAAATAATCCTAGTGAGGGAGACTGAAACACCATGGGTTTTGACCCTTAGAAAAATTTCCTATATTTCTGGATTCTGGACATCATATGACTTATGGGTACCAGTCATATGATGGGGTATGATTGGTATGCTCTTGGTTGTATTCTAACTAGTGTTTCTTAGTGGGTTGGATTGGTTTATAGAATAAGTATGACTTGGTGGTATGAGTCATATGGTTGGTGATGGGTCGTATGGTATAGGTTTTTCCTTCACTTAATATGAGACATTGTAACTTAACTTGGATCTGAGTATGAGTGGATCACCATGAGCCATAAGTTAGGGTACTAGTTGACCATTGACTCATATGGTAGGCTATATTCAAACTTTCTTTGATTCTACTTTGCTAGGACTACGGTTTAGGGGTACTGATTGTATGGTTTGGGTATAACTTGGTTTGGGTAAGTTGTATATTGGACAATGTTAGGTTAATGAGGGAGGCCGAGGGTACGAGTTATGGGTACCACTCATTTAGGATGGTATGACTAGTATGGGGGAGTCATACCATCTGCCGCGAATTTAAAGCAGTTTAAGTTGGGGGTAATCTGGACATTTCCCAACTTAATCTTTTATGGCCCCACAACTTATATCACTAGTAGGAAATCATTTACCCTATTATTAAAATCTTAAACACTTATAAACTCTCTTTAATTCTCTCTAAGGTTCTTGGGTATAAGAAGGCTAGGGTTTTATCTAGAGGATCAATTTGGGGCTTGTACGGGTGATTTCGCTCCATCATCTTCATAATCTAAGGCATGTTTCTCCTTCATCATTGTTAGTTCCAACTAATGGCATATGTTATACAATGTTTTCATGGCATAATTATTGTTTGGTTTTGGTGTTTTCAAATATATGTTGGGGTTTCGGTATTAAATGTTTGTTATGGTTTTCCCATGTTTTGATTATGAAATTACATGCTTTAACGGTGGTTTAGACATTTGATTTCATGGGAATGGTTAATTGGTAATTGGAATTAGTTTTTGAAACACTATGCCCTCAACATGTTTGATAAAATGCCTATGAGAATGCTTTTACTATATTATTGGACATTTATTGGAACTATTGCATGGTATGGTTTGGTAATGGAACCCTAAATGGTATAAATGGTTTAAATGGATTAGAATGGCTAAATGGTAAGGTTTGGTGGTCATGGTTATGGTTAACTAAACTTTCTTGTGGGGTACAAGGGAATCCCCCAAGTAAACTTGTTAATGAACAACTTGTGGGGTACATGGGATTCCCCCAAGAAAGATTAATAATGAAACACTTTATGGGTACACGGGATTCTCCCAAGTAAACTTTATAATGTAATCTATGAGTACATGGGAATTCCTTTACATAAAAACGGTTGGCTAAGGACATTGCTTGCAAGCTATAGCCGGTATGACTATACCATTACTCATAGCCTTGGTTAATAATAATAGGATAATGATTTTGTTGGATAGTACTGGTTTTAATTAGGCAATAATGGTGGGGTGTGATAGCTAACCACTAAGGTGCAAGTCAAATGGATGGACACTGGAAACTCATGTTTACCAATATGAGGGTTGGTCATAGCGACTATATATGATACTATGAGGTATATAGGAATCCTTTAAGTATATTGTACATATGTATCATGGAGAGAGAATGGTACTTGGGAATCCCCTACTCTTATGATATCTTTGACTCGTGTGGATACATGCATCGGGTCCTGTTCAGGGGGTTACACTGGACCCATATAGCCCGTGGGTGGTTCTAGGATGGTTAAGCTACACATACCCATTTTAATGGATTTAAAGGTATGCTAAACTTGGTTCACTTTTCCAGTATTGTTATATATATGTATGTTTATAGTTGTGTTTATGTGGTTGGTTTACTTTGTTTTACTAGATGGCATTATTTTGTCCTTATCCTTAGATCATGGTAGCGTTCACCCACTAACCCATCTACCAGGGCTATATCTCTACGCGATGTAGGAACCAACCATTCTACTCCTTCTGCCTGGAGATCAGATTTGGGATCAGCTATTGAATTAAAGTGGTGAGATTCCATATTCTGGAAGGATCCATTTCATAGCATTGATGTCCTTACATACTTTGGTTATTTTATTGATATTGGTTTTGGATATGGTTGGGTACATGGCCCAACTAGATATTGTTTTTCTTTTAGTTAGAGGCTTTGTGTTACTAGTTGAAATGGGTCGTGTCGTTATTGGTCTCAACATTAGTATTGGAATTGGTATTGTGGCAGATACTGTTGGACTAAATTTATGAATGTTCCATCCTTTTATGTTATGTTATTGACAAGAAAATGATTTTTATATTTGTTTGGTTATGGTTGATGGTTGGTTGGACTTGTTTGAGTCGTTCATGGTTATAGACCTATCCCAGAGACAGGAATTGAAATAAATGCTATATTGTTATACATTTGGAATTCATCGTACTCATGATATGCATACGTTGGTTGGGTTGGGTAACAGGGTTGGTCTCCAGTCTTGGTTGGACTTGGGATGCCTATTATAAAAAGGCCCTGGTTCGGGTCGTGTCATTAGGGTAGTTTGTCATATTTTTGATTGATTTTTGAAAAAAATGACACCCCTCCAAAACTGTGTTTTAGAACTGTGTGAATTTACATATGTGTTAAAATTGTGGATCTTGTTATGGCATTAGGATTAGGGAGATGATAATCACTTGCTAACAATTACATAAACCCATAAGTAGTAGCCTGTAATATTGACTTTGTGCATGTGTGTGTGAGATTCTACTTAGTTCCCTTTGTGTGTTGAATTAAGAACTTGACTGGTTAGTCTTTCCTAGGTTGTAGGATAGTTGGTTAGGAAAGGATCATAGGCCATTTTTTATTTTAGTTCACTTGTAGCCTAAAATGGCCTTCCCAATGTGAAATAGTCTCTCTTGCTCCCTATTTTGAGCCTTGTAGCTTATTTTTCTTATTTAACCTATCACCTTTCCATTTATGTTGCAACAACCAATTTTGTCCCATGCCTCCTTGGATATTACATATCTCAACTCAGAGAAATTGCCTAAGTTGAGGGTGGCTATCACAGGGGTGTGTGATGTAAAATAGATATTATAAGGGTAAATAAGAGAAAATAGGGCTGGGTGTGGTAGCAAAAGAAAAAGAAAATAAAAATAAAAATAAAAATAAAAATAAAAATAAAAATAAAAAT
>NW_025838325.1:0-2541 GCF_002878395.1 Capsicum annuum | reverse complement strand
CATTTTGACAATGAATTTGGAGATAAAAGTAGACAAAATAACAAAATTAGAGTTCTACGTTTGGTATAGGTTCAAAGTAACCCCTTTAAACGTTTTATTGAAAATGTTTGATCTACAACTTCTTTCTTTTTTGGGGGTTGCAAATCAGCTTTTTCTTTTTTGAGGTGCAAAAAATCAATTTTTTCATAGATTATAAGATATGGGTTCATTAAATTGAAGAGGAAAAGAGCAACAATAACTAATTTGTTGTTTATATAGTGAATCTATAACGAGCTTATTTAATAACACCATTGTTGAAAAGAATATATCGTTCGTGAAGCTCATTCATGACTAACAAGAAAATGAACTATACCTTTGAGTTTTGATTCGATTCACTTCTTGATTTCAAGCAAGAAAGAGAAGGAAAGTGGAGAAACCATATGATTTGCAGAATTCAAAACAGTATACACTGTGAGAGAGAGGGATACCGGTGGGTTTTAATGAATTAAAAGTTATAGATATCGATGAATTTTAAGTTAATTAAGGACGGATGTATAAAAATTTAGAATACAAAAAAATTAAAAGACAAAAAAAAAAGATTTTCTACAAGATTTAGAGAGTTTCTAAATTAAAAGATCTGATGGTAAGGTAGCATGCTATGTGACATTCATCTCACTCAAATTTCAGGCCATATGGACTTTAAAAAGTCATGATAAGGGTATTTTTGTTAAGTTTCTTAACGACAAGGGCATTTTTAGCCTAAAAATATAACGGTAAAGATATTTTTATCCCCAAAATATGAAGAAGGGTAAAGTTAGCTATTAATAAAATTGAGGGATATTTTTAACCCTTTTCCCTTAAAAATATCCTCAACATTTTCTTTTTAACTCAAGAATACCCTTTTTCCATTTTTTGTTCTAAAATATCCTCAACCGTTATTTTTGGGTCAAAACATTTCTTTTGTAAATGTATTTTGAGTCATTTCTTCACAAAAAGCGTTATTTTGAAACAAGCATTTACTTTATTCTTATATTTAATTTGATCAACTTATGAAATAGGATATAATTTTCAATTTTGAAGGAACAGCGGTAAAGTTTAATTTTGTTGAAGGATAGAATTTAAAAATATCATCTATATTTTAGTTCAAAGGAGCGAAATAACTACGATGTAATTTAATAATCAGACTTCAAATTTTTATTGACAAAATAATTAAAAAAAAAAGTCAATACAACCAAATTCATCAATTAAAAAAAGAACGATTAGAAATTCGAGAATTATATTTCAATAAAAGGGTAGAAGTCAGCAATGTAACATTGAATATGCATTTACCAAAGACTTTTTTTTCTTTCAGTTTCAGCATTAGGACGTGAGAATAATCCTTTCCATGGAGAGAGGAAACTGATATTTTAAATATTTTCTTAGTAGCCTGTATGTCATTATCAGAGTAGCTTAATAATAGATAATAGAAAGTTTTATCTTACAGAAGTCTAATTGTAAATAGTTTTACTCCCCGTTTAAAAAAGAATGACCTACTTTCTTTTTTAGTTTATTTAAAGAAGAATGACCCCTTTCCTTTTTTTGACAATACTTTAATTTCAACTTTTCACGTGACATGTTTAGGACCATAAGATTCAAGGACATTTTAGTACATTTGACTCAACTTTCATTTAAGGCCACAAGATTCAAAAAGTCTTCTTTATTTTCTTAAACTTTGTGCCAAATCAAAGTAGGTCATTCTTTTTAAACGAAGGGGATACTGTTTTTCCAGTAAGTCAAAAGTGTTATTAACTTTGGAAAAAAAGGTTACATATAATAAAAGCAACAATAAGTGACACTAGCAACTCTAATCCAACCCAAAATTAAAATTTCAGATGACGCTTGTCACACCCTTCAATATACATAAGTTTAATCTAACTCAGACTCAATAATTAAAATGAAATATGTGCAGAAGAAGAAGAAGAAAAGGAATATATTTAATCCCACGTCTGGGTATTACTAGGACAAGCCTTTATTAGGATATAATGTCAATAATCTGAAGTATCTAAAATCTTGATAAACACGAGATAAAAGAAGAGAGATTCGAGTAAACTCTGAGATCCATCAGCCACTACCTCGATCTCCATAACACCAACACTGAAGGAATACAATTTACACTCTGCTATTTGAATCAATACCTGCACGAGATGTAAAAAAAAAAATCAAGGGTGAGTACGAAACACGTGTAGTCAACAAGTGTCATTGATAATCGATCCTAATCTAAAGTGATGACGAAGACCACAACCCTAACTATTCAATTTACCTCAAATAAAACTGCAACCAGTCAATATGGCACCTCAACTTAATAGGGCAGTCCGACTGAAAAAACTAAAGGAATATCATTAAAGATGATAGAAAATTAATCTAGGTGAGTCAACACACATCATTTTATGATCAACAAAGTAAAGAAAGTCATGCTAAAAGAGAGACTCACCAACACAATATAATATGATCAATTGTCATGTCCAGCCTATAATCTAGGGTATGTTAGTGAGTGAGACTCTCTCTCTCTCTCTCTCTCTCTCT
>NW_025838324.1:0-1392 GCF_002878395.1 Capsicum annuum | reverse complement strand
GAAAAAGGATAAACTTGAAGAATAGAAAACATAAAATGAAAAAAAAAATAGACATTAAATTGGTGGACAGGTATTATCCGGGGAAATATATCGACGAGTATTTTATCTCTAGGTAAATCTGCAGGTATATGGACATATATATATATATATATATATATTAAATCCATAGAAAAATATTCAGGTAATTTATCCTACGAATTTACTAAGAGATATTTTGGTAAAAATTTATGTAGTGGATTTTATTATTTGAAAAATTATTTGGTGATTTTGTGCTGCGAATTTTGCTGGAGATTTATTCTTGGGGATTTATATGCAAAATTATTACTTGAAAAATTATTGAGGGATCGTGTTGCTACAAATTTAGCTAAAATTATTTCTTGGCATTTACCTATGAAATTATTACTTAAAAAATTATTGGGGGATTGTGTTGCTACAAATTTAGCTGAAATTATTTTTCGAGGATTTACGTAGGATTTATGTGACTTGAAAATTTTAAATAGGAAAAGGATAAACTTGAAGAATAGAAAACATAAACAAAAAGAATTTAGACATTAAATCGGTGGACACGTATTTTCAAACAAAAGATGCTCAAGAAATTAAAATTAGTTTATTGACATAGATGGTATCACAGATGTATTATCAGCAATTTTAAATTTTATATTCATAATTTATAGGTGTCTATTTAGAATTATTATTATCGTTTATTTTAAAGTAATATATTATGTGTCGTATTTTTATTTACACAATTTATTCATAACTAATCTAAGAACAATTATATTATTTATTTTGCTATTATTGCTATTGTATTAATCTATAACCTTATTCAATTTAATTTTTTTCAATTTATTTATTTTCTAGCCTAATTTTGCCAATTTAAAATAATTTTAGCCTAATTTTATCTAATTTATTATAATCCTACCCCAAATTGTGTCCAATTGAACTCAATTTCAAATTCCATTCAATTTTTTAAATCAAATTCCTAATCTTTAGATCTCAATCGTTGATCAAAATTTATTTATTATTATTATATTTAAGTAGTAGTCTAAGTCGATTCAATTATCTTCTCAATTTTATTTAAATTCTAGCGAACCTCATATCTAATTAATGTCAATTTTAATCGATTTTTGAATTCAATTTGGTTCATTTTAAACCAAATTTATATCGAGTCTTATTATTTTCCTCGTTATTATTTCATTTATATCCAGTCTTAATATCCTTCGCTTTTTTTGCGAACTATTATGCCAACTAATTAACAAATAATTCATATTTATATTAATTTATATAGTTACTATATTTATTAAATCATTTCCGCAAGTATACATGCCCATAATTTACAAACATTGTCTGTTGTTGTTGTTGTTGTTGTTGTTGTTGTTGTTGTTGTTGTTGTTG
>NW_025838323.1:0-6690 GCF_002878395.1 Capsicum annuum | reverse complement strand
AGGAACACAGATATTAATAAAAGCATATTTTAGAGAAGGAATAGATACACCAATAGAATTATATTTAGCAGATGATAGAATTATAAAACCTATAGAAAAGAGTATAATAACAGCCATAAAGGGAAATTTAATATACCAAAAATTTAAATTTATAACAAGTGCAAATTATTTAGTAGCAATAATAGATAAAAATATAGATAAATCATTAGTATTATATTGGAAAATATCAGTTATAGAACTAACCGCAGGAAGTAAAATATTTACAGCAAGATGTAAAAATATATATGTATTAACAATAAAACATAAAATAACAGGAAAAAATAAAATTAATAAAACACAAATAGAAAGTCCTTTTGAACAATTTGTAAAAACAATTGATAATAAGGAATATAGTTACAAAGACATAAATATAGAAGAAGATTTAGAAATAATAAATGATAGAATAAGTACAACAAAAAGAATAGCTCATGAAAAACCAGAATCATCAAGCTCATCAAAAAGAACAAGTTATGAAACAACTTCAACAGTTCATTTAAATCAATATAATATAACAGGAACAATAAATGGAAAAGAATATTCAATACTCTTAAACACAGGACAAGAAGAAAATTATATAGCAAAATATCTAGTAAAAATTGAAGAAATAAAATCTAATAGTGATATATGCCCAGATCCACCAAGGAGTCTAATAAACATTAAAGATACGGCAGAAAAAGAAATAATAATAGGAGTCAGAAAAATAAAAATAAAATTTGAAAGAAAGGAAGAAATGCAAAAAGCAGACATAATATTAGGAATAAAATGGTTAGAACAAGTAAAACCATGCAATATAGAAGATACACAATTATCTATAACATATAATAAAGAAAGATTATTCATAAAAAGAGCTTTAACATGATATGAAAATATATGTACTTGTAAAAATAATAGTAGAAGAATATTATAAAAGGTATTATACACATATGATAAATATAGGAGCAGAAGCAAACTTATGTAGATACAACAATTTACCAGAAAGTATATGGGATAAAATACTAACAATAGAAGAAATCTATAATTATGAACTAACATCAAAAGATATGCTTTTAGGAATGTCATTTTTAGATAAATTATAACCACATATAATAACTAAAACAGATTGGTGATTTACAATACCATGTAAACAAAAAGTAAGAGCAAAAAGAGTTATTAATAAAATAAGGAAGAAAACTGATTGGATAGAAGGAAGTGAAAAAATTACACAAAAGTTAGAATATATAAAAAAAATACAGAAGACACGGTAGAATTATTTGTATTTTCGATAAATAAAAAAGAAATAACTATATTTTCAATAGATAAGGTAGAAATAATAAAGAAAAAATTAAAACAATTATATAGTGAAAATCCATTAAAAGGATGGGAAAAACATAAAACTACTATAAAAATTGAATTAATAGATAAAAATAGCATAATAACTCAAAAACCATTAACATATAATTTTGATGATTTAAAAGAATTTAAAATGCATATAGATGAATTATTAGAAAAGCAGTATATACAAAAAAGCAATAGTAAATACAATAGTCCAGCATTTATAGTAAATAAACATAGCGAACAAAAAAAAAAAAAAAGTAGAATGGTTATTGATTATAGAAACCTAAATGCAAAAACTATAACATATAATTATCCAATACCAAATAATATATTAAAAATAAGACAAATACAAGGATATAATTATTTTAGTAAATTTGATTGTAAATCAGGATTTTACCACTTAGAGTTAGATGAAAATTCTAAAGAATTAACCACATTTACGGTACCACAAAGATTTTATGAATGGAACGTATTACTATTTGGATATAAAAATGCATCAGGTAGATATCAACATTTTATGGATAGTTATTTTAAACAATTACCTAATTGTATAGTATACATAGATGATATACTACTATATACAAAAACTAAAGAGGAACATTTAAAATTATTAGAACAATTTACAAATATAATAGAAAAATCGGGAATAAGTTTAAGTGAAAAGAAAGATGAAATTATGAAAAACCAGATAGAGTTTTTAGGAATACAAATAGATAAAAGAGGAGTAAAAATGTAACAACATATAGTACAAAAAATAATAAATTCAAAAGAAGAATTAGATACAAAAAAAGAAATTACAATAATTTTTAGGATTAGTAAACCAATTAAGAGAATATATACCAAAACAAGCAGAAAATCTAAAGCCTTTACAGAAAAAATTAAAAAAGGACGTAGAATATAATTACAATGAAGAAGATAAAAAATAAGCCCAGAAAATAAAAATACTTTGTAAAGAATTATCAAAATTAGAATTCCCAGACGAAGATAAAAAATTTATATATATAGTAGAAACAGATGCAAGTGAATATAGTTATGGAGGAGTACTTAAATATAGGTACGAAAATAAAAAATTAGAACATCATTGCATATACTACTCAGGTACGTTTAATGAAACAGAAATAATATGGGAAATAAATAGAAAAGAATTATGTTCATTATATAAATGTTTATTAGCATTTGAACCATATATTGTATATAACAAATTTATTGTGAGAACAGATAATACTAAGGTTCGCTGGTTGCTAACAAAGAAAATACGAAATTCAGTTATAACAAAAGAGATTCGGAGACTACTACTGAATATATTAAATTTTACATTTACAATTGAAGTAATTAGTACTAACAAAAATGTTATTGTAGATTACATATCATGACAAAGCTACACAGACTGATAAAATAGAAGATGATGCTTTAGAAAAGATACTAAAAACCCTAACTATGCTTTCAATAAAAGTGGATAGTATGGGTAATGAAATAGAAAAGCTAAAGACTAATAAAGTTAAACTGAAATCTAAAGCTAAAAATCAGCTAACTCAGCAGTGTGCAGAGCTATGTCGATCGGAAGACATTAAACTTCCAGAGCTAAAAGGAAACGTTGAGACACTCCATAAAACCCATAACGTTTATCAATCTACAATTGCAGGTATAAGCAAAGGAGTTAGATATCAGAGCATGAACATGAATAGGATATTTGAAAAACCATTTATACCAAAAATACAAAAAGACCCCTTGTACATACCCCCACAAATTACCACATATCGAGATAGTTTGAACCAAGATAAAAAAGCTTATAACCATATAGCCTGAGGATATATAGGAAATATCTACAAATTACAAACTCTTCTAAACCTTAACTCCCGAGCTACAAATATCCAAGAACCAAACACAAACTATATAACCCAAAAATTGCAAGGTTACAACAATCTAATTACACTACCCAAAACCAATCCAAACTTAATAAAAATATCTTTCGACTATGGATTATTAAGCACAGTATATACCCAAGATGGAGAAGAACTAACAGCTATAGAAGAATTACATGAAGTATTCACCACCTATAAAAGAGTAACCAAAGGAAATCTATTTTATATAAAGTTTTATACTGCACCAGCAGAGATATTATACGATGAGATCAAACAAGTTATATAAGTTGTAAAAATAGGATTAACCAAAGATACAATTATATCGGAAGATATTGTACAGCAGCCAGAGATACCCAAAATCGAGATACCTAATTTTTATGTAAACAAATGACTTATTGGATTAGCTAAAATTATTCAAGAATTAGCAAATAATTACATCAATGGAAACCTAATATGGAACTATTATTAAAGAGATCATCAAATGATTTATTCAAATTCAAGAGAGCTATGACAAACAGATGTGAAAGATGTCAGACAATGGATAATGACGTTACTTAACCCAGAAAAATAATCTACTACAAGATCAATTAGAAAATGATTTATTTCAGAAGGATTATTAACAAGATATTGCAAGATAATTGGACATAAATATCCAGACCATCAATGTTCGAGATGTAATAGAGGAGATAATATTATCCCAGAAGTCCAACTAGAATAAAAGAAAAAATCAACCAAGAAGATAAGGATGCCAGCTAGAACATAACAACGAAGCAATAATGGAAAAAGACAAGCTATTAAATCATGAAAGCGACATGTAGATATCTTTATTGATTTCCTTTACATAAATAATGTATAGGAACTATTGGCTTTTTAATTTTGTTGACTTTTTGGCACTTGCCATAATTGCTTTTTTGTCTTTGTAAGACTTTTCGTAAAAGATGTAATTATTAAGTAGGAGACGTGTAAGTATATTAGGACAGGTGTAAAGTAAAATAGTATACACACTTTCATTCTTAGTTTATAAATAGACGAGCATTTTGCTCAGTTAGAAGCAAGTCTTCATGTGTTGAAGCAAGCCTCCTTCTTTGTAAACTAAAAACTTTTGAATATTTAATAAAAAGCATATATATTTCTAAGCAAAAGCTATGGATGAACAAAGCTCAAAATTATCAAACCTACCAGAACAGGTATATTTATTTATGATTATGAATTGCTAAATTTATAAATTCCTAACAATCATAATATGATAAAATAGGTTCATGTTAGTTACTTTATAGTAGAATTATTCGAAAAATAGCATGTTAAGAAGTTTATTAGCAAAGTGGAAAAGGAGAAAAATTCCTAAGAACTATGTCATCCTAAAGGTGAAACCGGTGAGGCAAGAAAGCTGTGATAGGGGAGTAGCCAGAGTAGAGGCACTGTTTAAGGGAAAAGTATCCAGATTACCATGCTAATAGTGACCGAAGAATATGTTATTTAAGAATAATCTAGTATATAGTAATCTAAAATGATCATATTTTGTTATGTGTATGATTGAAGGAAATATTTTGAAAAAGAATCATATGAAAAATGAATACTTATTTATCTGACAAAATGATAGATAAATTTAAAATACTTGTTTTGTATGTACTTAAGGATATAGAAACTGTAGATATAAGAAAAATCATATTGGAAAATATATTTGATAAAATTTTATGACTAGAATAAATTACATATCTCACCTACCTAACTACTATTATAAATACTTACATACCAAACCTACACATAACCATGATAAATTACATATATTTAGAGTATTGGAAAATGGATATGAAAAATATACAATTAGTAGAAAAACTAATGAAAAGAAATTTGGAAGAATATATGAAAACCAAAGATATAAAACATATAGAATACCTTAATGAAAATATAAAGAAATTAATAAGGTTAAAACAAACAACTAAAGAAAATTATAAAAAAGCATTTAATTAACCCACCTAAATGATAGATAATTTTGAAGTACTAATTTTATACATACTTAGAGATATAGAAATTATAGACGTAAAAAAAATAATATGGGAAAAATATTTAACATTGAAGATGAAGAGTTAGATATAAATCAGATAGAAGACGAGTTAGGAGAAATCTACTTAAGTGATGACAATCACTATTACTACCTAGATAATTATTCAGATGGATATTATACAGATTAAGAAATGCTAGAATATATTCAAAGAGTTAGAGAAAAACAAAGTTGGCTATACGAAGAAAATAATTATAGAAACTAGCTTAGAAAAGGAAGAGAACAATTAAAAGAAAGATTAATTTGGATAAATAAAATCATAAAACAACTAAAATTAAAAGACAGTTTAGAACATGATTTAGACATAGAATTATTCATAGACAAAAAAGACGGGATAATTAACGAAATAGATAACCTAGAATTTAATTTCAGATATAGGTCTATTAGAATTAATTATTACAAAGAAATTTGCAGTATCACAACTACTTTAGGATAAAATGATAGACTATGAATATTGGAGACAAGATATGGAAGAAATAAGATTAACAGAAATATTTATGAAAGAGAATTTAATTGAATATTTTAGAACAAAAGATATAGAATATTTAGAATACCTGCAAAATAATATACAAGAATTACAAAGACTACGAGAAAAAACTAAAGAATACTACAGTAAAGTATTTAATCAAATACCATCTAATAACCCCCAAAATATGAACATTAATAAAATAAAAATATATACACTAAAAGTAAAAATGTTTAGAGAAGTTAAGAAATATCCACGCACAAATAAAAATAGATCCATTAGAGCTATAATAGATCTCTTTAAGTTATCTGATTTATCCGCACCCCCTACAAATGGTATCAGAGCCTATGCTGATTAAAGTTATGGAAGTAGTATATAATTGGATTTATCCGTACCCCTCTATAATTGATACCAGAGCCTATATTGATTAAAGTTACAGAAGTAGTATATAATTGGATTTATTTGATTAATTTATTAGTTATGATAAAATTAGATTTAGATGTCCACCAAAATAATATAAATATTGTTTAGATGAATAACGTACAAAACCCACAACAATATAAAGAATTAAAACAAATAATATCTGAAAAACGTAAAAAATTAAAAATAAGGATAGAAAGACTACAGTATAACATAATTACCGAAGTTAGTAAAAACACAGTAAATGTATAAAAAGAAGAAATATCAAATTTAGAATCAACAATAGATAATCTAGAATATATATATCAACATCACCTATATACATTTAAATAAAATGAACAAAGAAGAGTTTATAATAGATAAAAAAATATATGAAAATCATGAAAGATTAAAAATAAAGACAGTATTCGCTAATTTAGGAAGGAGATATAAGAAAATAGGTGAACATTTATATTTAATGTTAGAAAAAAGCATAATTAAAATTAGAAGATAAGTTGGTAGCCATGGTAAGAATAGAAAGAGAAAAC
>NW_025838322.1:0-1048 GCF_002878395.1 Capsicum annuum | reverse complement strand
AAACTGAACTATCCTATTTCTGCAGTCGACTGTGGCATAGCAAGAATGAATCCAATCCATGCCGAGAATGACATCAAAATCAGTCATCTGTAACTCTACTAAATCTGCTGACGTGGATTTCTGAGATATCATAATCGGGTAGTTCCTGTATACCCGCTGGGCCATGATGGTTTACCCACTGGGGTAGAGACTGAGAAGGGCTCTGCTAGGTCTTTGGGACTGATTCCAAAATCTTCTGCTATGTATGGAGTAACAAAAGACAAAGATACACCTGGGTCTATCAAAGTATAAACATAAATATGGAAACTCTATAACGTACCAGTAACGACATCAGGAGAATTTTCCTGATCCTGTCGGGACTGAAGAGCATAGAGTTTGTTTGGGCGTTGCCCACTGGTAGCACTAGAAATGGCAGCCTGCTGGTTCGGGCGACTGGACTGAGCTGTAGAATAATTTTGATGACCTTGAAGACTTGACTGCAGACACTCTCTAATCCTTTGGCCTGGCATGCCATAACCAAAACAGACATCACTACCGGCTCTGCAAATGCCCTTGTGGTTCTTACCACAAGTTTGACAAAGGGGATTCGTTTGGGCACTGCTAACACTGCCCTGAGATTTAGAGCCTGGCTCTTTGTTTCTATTGCCGTCTCTAAACTTCGGCACTGGAGCGCTGGCAGAGAAAGGAGCTAGAATGGCTGACTTGGAGCGAAACTGTGAATGATTTCCTCTATCTGACTTGGGGTGAGCAAAGTTGAAATTACCTAACCTTGCTCTCTTGTTCTGCCTCTCCCTAGTCTTAAACTTCTGCTCTTCTACGTACTAGGCATGGGTCATGAGTCTTTCTAAGGTCATATCACCGATCAGCATTATAGACCTACACTCATTTACCATGCTATCGTTGACCCCTGACACGAAATTGCTCATCTTGGCTCTATTGTCTGCAACCATATGAGGAGCATACCTGGCTAGCTGAGTAAATCAAAGAGAATGCTCCCTAACGGTCTTATTCCCCTACCTGAGGTTGATGAACTCAAAAACTATGGCAT
>NW_025838321.1:0-3469 GCF_002878395.1 Capsicum annuum | reverse complement strand
AACATATTATGCATCAGTTGTAAACTATCAAACAGATTACGTCATTTATTGCGACAGATCACAAATATGTTGTAAACTATCAAACAAATTAAGTCATTTGTTGAACTTAAATGTTTTAAGATCCTATTTTTAAAGCAATTTAGGTATTTCCTATCCGAGATAAAATAGTTAAAATACTAAGGCGGTAAAAAATATTACTCGGTACTACTTGGATAACTCAAAATCTCCTGAGTGGGTAGTCTTGTCTGGTCTTTTCAATATCACTGTCTCCTCGTTCCCCTCAAAAGTTATTAATGAATATTTAAACCCCCCATAACTAGAACTCTCTCCTTCAGCCATAAAGTAGTCTAGACTTAACTCATCACTCTTCTTTATTCTTTATTCTCAATTATCTTTGTTTGTTTGTTTTTTCTCTTTTTTCTCTTCTTTCAGATGAGGATCCTTTAGGATCTCAATCAATCAATATTTTTTCTCAACTGAACTGGATGTTCTGATCCGTTTGCATTTTTGACATTGCAGGTATGGTTCACTGTTGCTCTTTTTATCTTGTCTTATTTTTTGTATGTCATTTAAATTAGATATTTACATCTGTTGCTATTAATGATTTACCCATTACCAGTTTCCTATTTATTGAGAAAATTGAAGAAAAGGTGACTTTTAAGTCTTGAATGAACGAATCGTTGTTTTTATTAAAATATGCAAAAAAAGTCAATTGTTGGGAGAACTTAAAAAGCCTTGTTGTCAGTATAATTTTTTTATGTCTTTTGTTTGGTATTTTGGTGGTACTATTGTTGGGGGGTGGTTGTGTTGGAACATGTGATGTTTGTGTTATGGATAGTGTTGGAACATATGGTGTTGTTTTGTCTCTTTGTTGTTGATGTTGTTGGTGGTGGTGTTACAACAGTCTCCTTAACTGTTGCAACTGATGAATCAGCTATTAGAACAGATGGAGCAACTGTTTGAAGAAATCAAACTAGTAGCAAGGCTAGTTTGATTTATTCCAACAGATGATCCATCTGTTGTAATATGTCATCCATCCTTTGCAACGATGCCTCATCGGTTGAACAAATGGGTAATCTGTTGCATCACATTGGTCATCTGTTGATTCACTCAATTTTGTGTTACCCTTTTGTAATGTGTTTTTTTGTTTTTCTCTTGTTTGACATCAAATGTATTTCTCTTGTTTGCAGACAAAAGAAAGTGAAATTGGATCCATTTTTGCTCGGCCAGCATTAAAGGCTAGAGTAAATATGGGTTCGGAGGAATAAGCTGTTTGCAGATGGAACCACTTCATATGTGAGAGGTATGTACTACTGATCAACCTATCATGAAAATACACATCTAGTACAATGATTTTGTGAATGTTTGTTCTTTACCTATTAGGCATTAATCCTTCAAACAAGATATGACATTTTACAGTTAAGATTCTTAGATTCGAACTGGTAAGGTTGAAGGACCAAGACGGTGGTGTCGACACCCCGTTATAATTTAATGATGGTTTATGCTCATGTTTTTGTGTCAAGTTTGGGGAAGGGTTCAAATTTTTTGCGGCAGTGCAAATATCCAATAGTGATTAGACCGGTTTTAATGGTGCAATGAACTTGTTGAAAATCCTTCAAAGCCTCATACTGCAAAAAATAATGATGGATCTAATAGAAATTTTCCTGGTCCAAATTTATATGGATGGGTTGTTGGAGGAGACTATATACAACAGAAGGTGTTTGGGAGAAAACCTATACGGGAAGAGGGAGGTTGAGAAGGCTCAGTCCTTGTTTAAGAGGATACACAGGGTGGGAAGGAAAGTGTAGCAAAATTAGCTTATGAAATTGACATGAAAAATGAAAAAACTGGATGAGCTTCGAATGTGAAAGTGTATCCAAAAATGAAAATCCATCAGTCGTTGAAGAAAAAGAAGAATGGTCAAGAGGAATTAACCTGGTCACTTTGCTAGAGACTTCAACTAGCAATTATGGCCTCAAGGAAGACTCACAAAATGCAGGACTAGAACTCTAAGAAAGCAGTTTTGCAAGCATGAAAGGTGGTAAGATTGTCGGTCTGAATTGACATGTAGGTTTCAATTTTGACCGACAATCTTACCACCTTTCGTGCTAGCGAAGCTTTTTCCTTGGAGTTCTAGTATTTCACTTTGTGAGAGTCTTCATTGAGGCCACGCTTGCTAGTTGCATTCTCGAGCAAAGTGTCCAGCTCCAGTCGCTAAACTTTCCTTCCTACCCTGTGTTTCCTCTTAAACAAGGTCTGAAATGATATATGTCCTTCTCCACCTCTCCCTTCATGCACAGGTATTCTCTCAAGCACCTTCTGCTATAAAAAAAGTATCCTCCACAAATCTATCCATATAAATTTGGACCAGGGGAATTTCTATTTGTTCTATCATTGTTTGCTGCATTGCGAGGCTTCGAAGGCCTTTCAAAAAGTCTATTGTGCCATTAAAACCGGTCCAATCACTATTGGATATTTACACTGCCTCCAAAAATTTAAACCCTTCCCCAAACTTGACACAAAAACAAGAGCATGAATCATCATTAAATTGTAATGGGGTATCGACACCACCATCTTGGAACCCTTCGGCCTTATCAGTTCGCACCTATCAAACTAAACTATACAATGCAGGATCTTGTTTGAAGGATCAGTGTCTAATCGCTAAAAAACTGCCTTCACAAAATCATTGCACTTTATGTGTGTCTTTACGATAGCCTGAACAATAATATACATAACTCGTATGCATGAAAATGGGATCCATTGCACGCACCTTATTCTTTCTACCCCATCAGGACATGTCAGACAGTGTTGTTTATTCATCTGCACGCATGGATGACTATTAAAATGGAGGTGTGAAGAGTCGTAACTTTTTATCTTAACAAATTCAAAACAACTGATGAATAGAAATCTCTATCTATTGCAACTGACGAATCAGCTGTTGGAAGAAATAAAAACATCTTCACCAACATATGGTCCATCTTTCGCAATAGATAATCCATATATTACAACAGATGGTAAATCTATTGTGATAGACCAGACTGTTTTTTATTCATCTGCACACATGTGATTACTTCTTGCTAAAAATGTTTGTTTCAATTTAGTTTTCCTATTTATAAAATCAAGATAATTTTATTACATTCTTCCAAGATTACCCCTATTATTAAATGACTACATAAAGTATATTATTCACATTAATACTTTCAAATCATAATTAATAAGGCCAATTTGATAAAATAATCACCTAATTTATATTTTTAGTAAATGGTGTGCCACGCCCATAGGGCCCAACTAATACGAAATGAAGGGACTATTAAAAAGAGGTGAAGAGTCACGACTTTTTATCTAACACATTCAAAATAGCTAATGAACCGAATACTCCATCAGTTGAAATTGATGAATCAACTGTTAGAAGATATCAAAATATCTCCTCCAACATATATTGTCCATCTGTCGCAACAGATAATACATA
>NW_025838320.1:0-3336 GCF_002878395.1 Capsicum annuum | reverse complement strand
AAAGATTGACCATGATTGGGTTTAACTTTATTAAAACTTAATAATTCAACTAATGACTCACTAACTTCCGAACACCTCCCGATTTGGTACTACTCATCCCGTGAGTCATAATCCACGTATACAAACTACGGAGAGTGCTAAAATAGGAAAGATGAGAAAAATTTACAAACGACCAGGAGGGTCGTTACATAAGGATTAAAGAGTGAATGAATGATTGAATGTTGAATTTTATTGATTGCAAAATGATCCAAAATTTATAAAATTTACAGGAATAAAAAATATATAAATTTTGCATCATTTTTTCCCAATTCATTCATGTTAATATTAACGGAAACTTACACAAGATAGTCAAAGTCAACGGGGGCAATTTCTTCAAGTCTCTGGTCGTCATTCGGCTACGCCTCCATTCCTTGATTTCTTCATTCCGCTCTAATCCAATCTCTAAGGCAAACTAGAATATTCATCGCATTGCTTTCCAATGAGTGTCGCTTGTCTCCAAGCTGTTGTCGTCTCTGACTAAAAGCGCTCTCCGATGCAACGGTTGACATTGAAACATTCAATATATCTCTAGTGAATCTTGAAAGCACAGGATATTGTGTTTCATTATTCCTCCACCAATCCAACGCATTGATCCGTCATCTGCGATCCTCTATCGGCGTTCGAAGATAATACGTAAGCTCTTCCCAATAAGTTGTTGTGTAAGCTCCCGCCTCAACACTGTTCCAATAATTTAAATCATAAAAGTAATCAGAAAAACCACTATGTGCCGGCCTTTTAGAAGATGATGGCTCTTCGGGAGAATGAGGAGCGACAGTTGAAGTGATATTTGTCGGCACAACTAAATCAAGTAAATCAGCATAATGATTAATAATTTATCTATGTAAGCGTTCGTATCAGCCATAACCGTCCATAAATCAGGTTGTTCTTGTTCTTCATCATCAGAATAATTGTTAGTATTTATCTCTAAGTTTGCATAAATAAGAGTACTAAAGTGGCACATAGTATGAATAGTGACCACACCAACCCAGTTAGCAGAAGATATGGCAAGAACCACAAAGGTGAGTGCATGAAAGGTAGAGATGCTTGTTTTGGGTATGACAAGTTAGGCCATAGAATAAGGGATTGCCTAGTGGTTGTGCAGAGGGGGAAGGATTTTCATCAGTAGGGTAAGACTAACACCCCATCAATTCTAGCAGGTAGCCTGACTCAGTAGGCTGCCACTTCTAGTGTAACCAGTAGACAACATCAGAATAGGCTTTATGCCCTTCAGACCTGACAGAATCAGGAGGGTTATCCTGATGTGGTTACTAGTACATTTTAAGTTTTTCATATCCATGTGTATGCATTATTAGACCCTGGAGCCATACTTTATTTTGTGACTCCCTATATAGCGGTTGATTTTGGTGTCAGTTTTGAAATCCTAGCAAAACCATTCTTAATTTCTACTCCAATCGGTAGCTCAATCATAACCAAACAGGTATAAGTCACTTTAGTCGATCTTATAGAACTAGAGATGACCAATTTTGATGTCATTCTTGGCATGGATTGACTTCATTCTTACTATGCCTCAGTTGACTGTAGAAGTAGATTAATCCAGTTTTAGTTTCCAGATGAGCCAGTCATAGAATGAAAAAGTAGTACCTTAGCGCCTATAGGTCAATTTGTCTCTTTTATTATGGCAAGAAAGATGATTTCCAAAGGGTGCTTCTATCATCTAATTCTATTCAAGGACTCAAGGCACGAGATCCCAGGTCTTGAGTCAGTTCCAGTAGTAAATGAATTCCCATAAGTGTTTCCTAAAGATCTTCTCGGAGTTTCTCTTGAGCGGGAAATTGACTTCATAATTGATATCCTTTTAGATACCCAACCTATCTCAATTACACCTTATAGAATGGATACAGCTGAGCTTAAATAATTCAAAGAGCTGTTGAAGGATCACTTAGATAAGGGTTTCATCAGGCCGAGTATATCTCCATGGGGTTCTCCAATTTTATTCGTACGTAAGAAAGATGGTTCTCTCAGAAGATATATTGTCTACCGCCAGTTGAACAAAGTCACAATTAAGAATAAGTATCCTATCCCCCAAATTGATGACTTGTTTGACTAACTCCAGAATGCCAACGATTTCTCTACGATAGACCTCAGATCTGGCTATCATCATTTTAGAGTCAGAGAGTGTGACATTCTAAAGACAACCTTCAAGACTTGGTATAGTCACTTTAAATTTGTAGTTCTGTCTTTTGGACTAAATGAATGCTCCTGCAGCTTTTATGGACTTGATGAATAGGGTGTTCAAGCTATACTTGGACATATTCATTATAGTCTTCATAGAAGATATCTTCATTTATTCTTGGAGTGAGGGTAAATATGCAGACCATTTAAGTATTGTCTTGTAGTCTCTTAAAGATCACCAGTTATTTGCTATGTTCAACAGGTGTAAATTCTGGTTGAAATTAGTAGCATTCCTTGGTCATATCATTTTTGGTGTAGGCACTCGAGTCGATCCTTAAAAGACCAAAGCAGTAATTAGCCTAAACCCATCTCTTCATCAAATATCAGTAGTTTCATAGGTTTAGTCGATTTTTACAGATGGTTTGTTGAAGGGTTTTCCTTTATTACTTCGCCCATGTCCAGTCTAACTCAAAAGAAGGTCAAATTTTAGTGGTCCGATTCTTATGAGAAGAGTTATTATGAGTTGAAGACTCAACTCACATTCCCTTTAGTTTTGACACTATTAGAGGGTTTTCTCGTTTACTGTGATGCTTCCAGAGTTGGTCTTAGTTGTGTTTTGATGCAGCGGGGCAAGGTTATAGCATATGACTCTAGACTGCTCAAACGTCATGAGATGAATTTCCCGACTTATGATCTTGAGTTGTTAGCAGTTATGTTAGACTTATATATTTGGAGGAATTATCTTTATGGGGTTCATGTTGATGTGTTCACTGATCACAAGAGTCTTCAATATGTTTTCAGTCAGAAGGATCTAAATCTTTGTTAGAAGGGGTGGCTAGAGTTGTTGAAGGATTATGCTATGAGTGTCTTGTATCACTTGGGTATGGTCAATGTGGTAGCTGACTCCCTAAACAATTATCTATGGGTAGTGTTACTCGCGTGGAGGATAATAAAAAAAGTTAGTTTGTGAGGTTCATCAGCTTGCTAGGTTAGGAATTCGGTTGGTTGATTTGGTCGAAGGTTGTGTTTAAGTTCAGAATAGTTTAGAATCTTTTTTAGTTGCTGAAGTAAAGGAAAATCAAGATAGAAATCCTATTTTTCTTAAGTTGAAGAAGATAGTTCAAAGTCAGAAGGTTGAGATTTTCTCTCAAGGGGGAGATGGTG
>NW_025838319.1:0-2246 GCF_002878395.1 Capsicum annuum | reverse complement strand
TATTCTACAACTTGATCATGTTCCGTTGGTTTCTGTTGGTTGAGACGAAATGTATAGCCTTCCTTTATCCTCATTTGAAATCTTATTTTGTAATAATCTTTACATGTGCATTTAGAATGGATTTCGCAACTACATCGAAGATTTATTTTCTTGAAGTTCCTTAAAAAGACAACTAAAAGTTTTCTAATTAAAGAGACGATAGGCTTTGTAAGACTTTTCAAAAGTGAAGTACATTTTTAGATATTTATTGTTGAGTGGTCTAAATGTATCAAGTGGACATAAATCTTGGACTTAAACTGATATCTTTTTCATTTTTATTTTTTTGGACAGTATTTGATCCCCTTTTTTTTTTTGCTTTTTATACTCGGCAATGTAATACGAGGATAATTTTTGTGGCATCAACTGCTTTTTCCCAAAAAAAATTATTTAAAATTTTATCTTTCGTATGATTATCAACCCCTCTAATCTCAATTTATGTACCACAATTAAAATTTTAAGACCTAATTGTTTTATTTTGGTTAGGATTTTTAAAATCCTCGAAATATTTTAATTTTAAGTAATATGCATAAGCTTCTTTATACGTAAAATATATTTTGTAAAACTCAATAATTTTAGATTTTTAATTATTGTGGTTTATATTACATTTTACATAAATTTGTAATTAATTAATATATATGTGTGTGTGTATCCGTGTATATATTTATAATAATGCGTGTATATTTGAATATCGCCAAAGTTTAAAATTTTGATTGACAAAATTATAATTGTGTCCACATTGTTATCTTTATCGTTAATCTTTATCCCGATTGTTAATCTTTAATTTCTATCTTTAATCTTTAATCTTTAATATATTAAAAGTGTAAAGACACTTAAAAAGTGCTTTGAACTTTTTGTCCTTCATTAAAAGTCTCTACGATTGACAAAATCGTCATTTACTATTTTTTAAAATTAAAATTCTAAAAAGATAAAATTTTCCATTTTTAACTATGTAAAATAACCATAATATATTTCAAGTTATTTTACCCTATTTGAAACTAAATCAAATTCTACTAAGATTGAAAATTTCTTTTATAAAAAAATTTAACCACAATTCTATTGGTTATTAACAGCAACACATAAATAGAGGTGACGAGTAGCTAGGGCTTTTTTTTTTTGTTTTCCTTATTCTACCAAGTTCTTTGAAAAAAAAAAAAAGAACTTTCACTATGAATTGTATTTTTAAAATTTATGCATCAAAAAAAAAATCATATATATAATGTAATCAACTTTATTAGATACGAATTTTACATGTTCTTGATGAAAATTCATATGTGTAATGTAATCAAGTTTATTACATAGAATTCTCCGTGTTCTTGGTGAACATCCTTTATTTTAGGTTTTAAGTTATTCTTTGTTGTTTGATTTAAAATATTTTTTTTACTTCAAAAAATTCATATTAACAATGTTTGATTTATTTGCATGGATTTGTAGGTTTCTTGATGACGGAGGATGATGATAACATAAATACAATTGATGGCCTTTTTTTATTCAGTGAATGCTATGTACCAAGCAAGAAACTTTTTTCATGCATTGAAGTTGAAGAATGTGAGGCATCTGATTAAGGATGGAGGGACTCTGATCATTCCACTACAATCTATATTGGTTAGAGACATGAATTTGGTGATATGATTTGGAGACTCAATGCAAAATTTAGCGAGTATTTTGATATTCTATATATGATAGAGATTAAGATAACTAAATGTATATTCTCTCATAAAGAAATTTGCTCTTTATTTAGTCGAGAGTTTGTTGCCTATCCTTATCAGTAAAAAATTCATTTTCTTGCTTTCTTGGTGTTCAAGTAAGAAAATTTATATTATTGGGATGAACATCAATTACTTAAAGACTCATTGCACTCCTTAAAGGCCTCAAACTTATTAAAGACTACAATCTCTTTCCTGTTGAGATCAATATACACTCCAGAGAGGTAATCCATATGCTAAAATATTGTAACCTTCACTATTACCCCATTCTTGACTCTTGCAGGTCTGTGCTGAGAAGGGTGGGACATCCATCGGTGGTGCACTGCTTTAGAAAGCAAAATCAAGTAGCAGACTTGTTAGCAAAGGAAGGGGCGTGAAGGAAACTTTTTGGACAAACTAACATTTTGATAGTTCCTCCAGTGTATGCACTTCAGCAGATATGGACAAACATTCTAGGAACTCAGTATGCTAGGAAAATTAAGCATTGTACTAACTATCAAGATT
>NW_025838318.1:0-1315 GCF_002878395.1 Capsicum annuum | reverse complement strand
TCTCTAAAAATTTAAGCAATTCAAGGTCATCTTCACCCGATTGACTATTCTTTTCTGGGACTACACATTCTCTACCCTTAAGAGAGTACTCTTATCTTCCAAGAAGAGATTTCCATGTTGAGGAGGAATGTTGTCACACCATAGTGGGTTGGTATATAGGCTAGCCTCCAAGGAAAGTTATGCCATCAACATCACTTGCACTACTAGTTTCATTAGGAGTAGGTTCATTAGCTTCAAGACATTGTACCTAAAGAGAGAAGGTTCTACCCTGCTGGTAGATTTGGGACAAGCAAGCTCACTCTCTTTAAGTTCACTATTAAGTTTCGAAGAGGTTTCAATCTATTCTCTAAGAGGCAAAATTGTAACTATATCCTTTTGGCTATTACTAGCCACATCACAACATTTGACATTTTTGGTAGGGTAGAAAGTAGCATTTTTACCTTGTAGCTCATATGAGCTACGACCTTTACCTTGGTGTGGGTTGGGATAACCCACCTCTTCCTTCAAGAAGCTCTCATCACAAGGTGTTTGGACAATAGGTTTTGGATTTGTTGGGATAAGTATAGATACCAATTGGTGTAGCCTTTCAATATGTCATTTTATGTCTTCAAGATTGTCATTGATGTGATCAAACATGGCATTGATATTATTGGCAGCCATGGTACCTAGAATTAAAGAAAAAAACAAACAACAAAACAAATTAGTTAGCTCAAAATGCCTAACCGTACTCTCACTCTCAGTTTTTACCTCACACTTGGATTCACAAGTATTGAAAGCCAGCTTGTACTTCGTGAGTGATTGAGGGTTGATTCTACTCTTGTTCGGAATAGATTTTGGTTTGAAACTCAAACAAAATCTTGTAGGACTTGAGAAAGAGCTAACAACAAATTCAAAATGACAAAAGTACACAACAAATGTAGACATGAACAAACAGGCTATACAACTAACTCACAATCTAGTAGGAGATTACTAGATTGTTAATTAGTATTAGAATCAACTAATGAAACTAAGGAGCAACAAAATGAAATAAAGAAATCAAGATTTGAGTCAAAATTTGATGCATGAACAGTAACAAGATGATGTTTCAAAATTTGATGCATGAACAGTAACAAGATGATGTGGCAACACATAATTGGTTGCGGTTTCTAACAATTTTTGTTGTCCAATTTCAAGTCTTTGTTAATTTTTCATTTTGGACTTTGGTGGAATTTGTTTAAGGAGGGAAATTCAAACAAGTCTTGGAAACCTTTTCAATTTTAAGTTTTCAAGACTTGAATTTCTTGTACTTCTTCTTAAAACATGGGCTGTTGAATCA
>NW_025838317.1:0-1508 GCF_002878395.1 Capsicum annuum | reverse complement strand
AGAAAGAATAAAAGAAAAGATTTTAGAACTAAGTGTTATGACTCACAAAGTTTATACTTATGCTTTATTACTCATGTTTATGATTTTACAACTTTTGTTTTATTCAGCTATTTGAAACACTTATCCTGCATTATTTGAAAGTTGATATGAATATTCAGCTATTGTATTACTTATGCATTCACCCCTATATACTCAGTACATTCCAGAAGTACTGATCCGCATATATATGTCTATGTGCTACATTGTCTCATAATGTAGGTACCAGTTGTAGCCCACACATCATAATCTAACAGTGTGTGGCTTTCAATCAGTAGGTGATAAGTCCTTTTGATTCGAGGGATCGAGTCAATTATAGTTCGAGTAGCATCTTTTTTCTTTATTTAGTCATATAGATCATGGATAGCCGGGGTCATGTCCCGGCTACCTATAGTCAGTGTTAGTAGAGGCTTCATGGATAGTCAATAGAGTCGATGTATTTGATTTTTATTTTGTTTTGTATAATGTACAACCCGAGACTACACCCAGGGCATCACACGATGCTTACAGCCCCGAAGAACCATAAGCTAACCCATGACTGGTACCTACTGTGAGCACTAAATATAATACTGGAATATATATGCGAAAAAAATCTAAAAATTCCATAAGGTTCTCAAATTACTGAAATAATAACCGAATATAATTGATAATAACATCTGAAAGCTGAATAACTAACTATGCTAATCTGAGAACCCCCAACTGTCTGAATATGGAGTTGATGGGACAAACCCTCAACTAACTCTGACTGAAATAACCACTAAACTACTGGAATACTGAAATAGATAAACTTTGTCCTCAAAATCTGAGGACTCACTACAGTAACTATTGTTGATAGCCTGAGCTTCGAAGTACGATCAGGAACTTGAGCATCTGAACCTATGATATTAGACATTATAGTACAAAAGAAAGTATGTGATCAGTACCTGGAATGTACTAGTATGATAAGTGAGGTAAGGCTAATACACATGGGTTCATATGCATGAGATGATAAATAAATGAATGGACATCATAAAATGACTGGATGAGAGTACATGCAAAACTGTAACTGTTGAACAAACTGAACATGCAATACTACGCATAAAGGTATACATCGTGTATCTGAGATTATACTGAAACTGAGTACTGAATTCTGATCTCTAAGTAACTGATAACTGATAGCCAAGGTTCTGTAGAACTGGCTGAGTTCTTTACTGAATACTGAGACTAAAATTGTAACTGTGGGAGTGTTTATTTAACCGACATACCCTGATATAGACTGATTTGGGGTCCAACTTGTGACCTAGTTGGAAGGGTTTTAGCACCTTGCCATGGGATACTAACAATGTTATGTCAATCCTAATCTAGCAGGAAAACTCATGAAATATATATATATGATTGTGTCAACCCTAGTGTGACAGGAGGACGACCTACCCTACACTGGCTACGTAGTTCTGTAACTTAGGGATTGTTACTAAGGGTCAAACCCTAACTGG
>NW_025838316.1:0-2092 GCF_002878395.1 Capsicum annuum | reverse complement strand
GAGCTGGTCAAAGTCTTTAGCATTGATTGTTATCCTGTGAGAATGCAGTGCGATGGTGCCGCAGATTTAATGAGTGATTTCATGGTTGAATTAGCCATGGGAAAATCTTTCGACGCCTTCAGAAAAATACTTTGAGAATAAAAATTGGATGCTTATTTCAGGGACAGCTGTTTTGGAAAATATCTTGATTTGCCGGAGGACAACAATGCTCATTTCCAAATGAAAATGGTATATGAACTTCTCAAGCGTAGGTTTATGTATGAAAACAAAGATAAGATGGATGAAGTGTGGATAAATTACTGTGGCATGCCAGTTTGTTTTGGTTGGAAGGAGTTTGCCATAGTTACTAGACTAAAATGTTATCCTCCTTCTCAAGTTATACCTATTCTAACCTAAAAAAAACACCCCGCACACCCCAAAAAGGCAAAGGCAAGTCGTGTGATTGTGATGACCTGATGTCCATTGTTGGTCCAAGCTTCAAAAACAAAAATTTGATAGAAGCGTTGAAAGGTAAAGGACTTTCAAAGAAGTACAAGTAGTCATTGTGCTTCTTTTGGTTTGTACATAATATTCTTTGGGCAAGAGACGTTAACAACACCACAAGCCTCGGTTTAATAAAGTTCTCCGAGGATCTTGAGGCGTTTAACATCTATCCATGGGGGTATGAAAGTTTCAAAATAACTGTCAAATATTTGTTGACTCCGTTAGCGCCAAAGACAGTCAACTTGTATGGCTTCCCATGGGCTTTCATGGTAAATATTTCTTTCTTCTATTACGATATCATTCATTTTTCGCTCAATAATGGTTTGAATTTATTGGCGTTATTTTATAGGCTTGGGCGTTTGAAGTCATTCCTTATTTGAGACAAGAAGTGAACTACCAGGAAGGAGTTTTCTGTCCAAGAATCTTGAGATGGTTGTCGGCCAAAACTTATAAAAATGCAAAATTTCTTGATCTCTTCAACCCACCGAAGGATGCAGTAAGTATAATTATAATTAATTTTTTCTTTTAATTAATATTTTTTTTGGAATGATCTAATCATCATTCTAATATATGTAATGATTTATGTTATAATGTGCATCCGTCGCTAGTTTCGACCAATCGAGAGTTGAAGATGTCATTTTTTCTTACTTTACGGTCTGTGCAAACTTTATCGGACCCTAAGGTCATCGATAGAATAAAAATGGAATTGTTTGGAGCAACAACCATTACAAGAAAAATAATTTTGGAGGGTGGGCTTGTTGTTGTTGATGGAGCTGTTGGTGGTGGCAGTGGTGCTGCTGGTGGTGCTAATGATGCTCCTCTTACAGTATATAAACCAAACCATTACAAGCATGATCATACTGGTTATACAGATTTTGCCTCTCCCACTGAATGTTATACATGCAAATGTCAAGACTACAGGTCAAAACATGATGTAGTGATTAATGCTATTAATGCATTAACTGCTTCTGTAAAGGAATAGACATCTAAGAGGGGTCTTATTCCATCAAAGAGGATTTTATTTTCATCCGCTCCATTAGAGATTAGGGCTAAGAGGAGAAGAAGAGTGATTTCTAGGGCATTATCAGACATCCAAAAAAGCAAAATTGCAACTCCTCTATCTGTGTGTTGTACTGAGCAACGTACAATGTCCAAAGGAGAGCAGTACGAGCTGAAGAAGGTGAATATATTATGTCTTCCAACTGACAAAATAAACAGACACATATCTGTTTCAACAGATGAAACATCTGTTGAAAATTATCAAACAGATATATACATCTGTTGCAATAGTTGACTAACCTGTTGCACCAGATATTTTATCTGGTGCAACATATATCTCGTCTGTTTTAGCAAATTAAACAGCTCTTCGCACAACTTTTATTTGTACTAACAGACGATTATCTGCTGCAACAGATGATTCATATGTTACAACGGATGGTTTATCCATTGGAAATTATCACACAGGGTCTTCCTCATGTAGAAATTTGTCCCAACAGTTGATTCATTATTGCAACTAAAATATAATATATTTGGGATAATTTAAAATGGGAGGAAGACCTATTTGATTTGCTAGAAGAGATGAGTTATCCTTTTCCATTTTATTGTATCT
>NW_025838315.1:0-1457 GCF_002878395.1 Capsicum annuum | reverse complement strand
AATCTAAAATTAATGAATCTTTGAATGTGGCACACATTCAAAGATTCATTAATTTTAGATTAGAGGAGGTATTTATTAACTCATTTTTACATAAACATTTTGAGTAAAAGCTAGCAAAGCCAAACACATCTTTTGAGTAACTAATTTGAAGTTTAGTTTGAAATTTGTTACTTTTACGAGTAAATCTTAATTTTAACTTTTATACTGGCCTAATAATTAATGAGTTTATTAGTTTAATAAGACTCTTTTGTTGGGTTTCACAATTTTAAACATATTAACAGGGAAAAACTTATTTTTTAGATGATCAAAGGAATTTGATAATAGCGATGTTACATTTAATAAATTTTTTCAAAAAATATATTATGTAACCACCGGTTGTCTACTTTGATTAAAAATTAAAAAGCCATGTAAGTTTTGTCCGTTTCACTGACATTTTTAAATAAAAATAAAAATAAAGAAGAAAGGAATGTCATATAATTAAAAAATACGAACATTTTACATGTGAATGGTAATGTGGCATAGTCACGTAGTTTTTTTTATCTAGGTGGCATGCTTAGTGGAATTTCGTTAAGGGGAATGGTATTTTTGAGCCAAATATTTAACAGAGGGGTATTTTTAAGCCATTTCAGATAGTTCAGGGTATTTTTGATCCTTTTCTGAATTTCGTTAGAGGGAGGAGTATTTTTGAGCCAAATATTTAACGTAGGGTTATTTTTGAGCCAAAAATCTAACGAGCGACATTTTTGAGTTATTTCAGATAGTTCAGGGGTATTTTTGAGCCTTTTCCGATTTCTAATTGGTAAAACAAAAAAGATATCCAAATGGTGGACTGAGGTACCTAGTTGTTGCTGGTGGGAGGTGTCTAGTATCCCGTGGAATTAGTCAGGAGAGCTGGCTTTGGACACCACATTTATATAAAAAAAAAAGATCTATAAGTTGTTTGGTGATTCAGAATACTGTGGAGCATGTAGTTAGCTTTCTTTAGAATTTTTCATCATTTCTCTGCATTTGATGGTGGATAGCATGAAAGCAACACATTTTTGCAGAAGATGTGGTTTCAGAATTTGATCATCATGAGTTCGTCCTTTAAGGTTCTTAGCACTTAATTATTATCTAACGTTATGAGTTGAGATCTAACATTTGTTGAAATTGTAGTGGGATTTTACATATAAATTTGTGCTCTACATCAAAAATACTAGGTTCAAATGAACCAGGTACTTATCCACCCATTTTTTTCCTAGCCTCATCAAGAAGTCTATACTTACATATTTTTAACCTTTTGGTGTCCAAGTAACATGAAGGATACCAAATGATCGTATCCACATCCAAATAACGACTATTAAAGTGATAAATAAGGAAGGAAATAAAAGCAAAAAGGTAAATTGGATTGTGAATTCAAGATTCGTCCTGCTGTGCTTTAACGACTTTCCATCCTCTTTGTATTTTTTTTTAGCAGA
>NW_025838314.1:0-1429 GCF_002878395.1 Capsicum annuum | reverse complement strand
AATAAAATGGGAAATAAATAGAAAAGAATTATGCTCATTATATAAATATTTATTAGCATTTGAGTTATATATTGTATATAACAAATTTATTGTACAGACAGATAATACACAGGTACGTTGGTGGTTAACAAAGAAAATACAAAATTCAGTTACAATGAAAGAGATTCAGAGACTAGTCAACAACAACAACAACAACAACAAACCCAGTGTATTCCCACTTAGTGGGGTCTGGGGGGGGTAAGATGTACGCAGTCCATACCTCTACCTCTGATGAAGTAGAAAGGCTTTTTTCGAAAGACCCCCGGCTCTCAGAGACTAGTATTAAATATATTAAATTTTACATTTACAATTGAAGTAATTAGTACTAACAAATATATTATTGCGGATTACATATCAAGACAAAGCTACAAAGACTGATATAATAGAAGATGATGCTTTAGAAAAGATACTAAAAACCCCAACCACGCTTTCAAAGAAAGTGGACAGTATGGGTAATGAAATAGAAAAGCTAAAGACTAATGAAGTTAAACTGAAGTCTAAAGCTACAAATCAGTTAACTTAGTAGTGCGCAGAGCTATGTCGATCGGAAGACATTAAAATTCCAAAGCTAAAAGAATACGTTGGGACACTCCATAAAACCCATAACGTTTATCAATCTACAATTGCAGGTACCAGCAAAGGAGTTAGTGGACAAAGATATCAGAACATGAACATGAATAAGATATTTGAAAATCCATTTATACCAAAAATACAAAAAGACCCCTTGTACATACCCCCATAAATTACCATATATCGAGATAGTTTGAACCAAGATAAAAAAAGTTTTTAACCATATAGCCCGAGGATATATAGAAAATATCTAAAAGCTACAAACTTTTCTAAACCTTAACCCCAGAGCTACAAATATCCAAGAACCAATTACAACAAGCTAATCGCACTACCTAAAACCAATCCATGCTTAATAAAAACATGTTTCAACTATGGATTATTAAATATCATATATACCCAAGATGGAGAAGAACTAACAGCTATAGAAGAATTACATAAAGTATTCACCACCTATAAAAGAGTAACCAAAGGAAATCTATTTTATATAAAGTTTTATACTGCACCAGCAGAGATATTATACGACGAGATCAAACCAGTTATACAAGTTGTAAAAATAGGATTAACCAGAAATATGATTATACCGAAGATATTGTACAGCAGCCAGAGATACCCAAAATTGAGATTCCTGATTTTTATGCAAATAAATGACTTATTGGATTAGCTATAATTATTCAAGAAATAGCAAATAATTACATCAATGGAAACCTAATATGGAGCTATTATTCAAGAGACCATCAAATGATTTATTCAAATTCAAGAGAGCTACGACAAACAGATATGGAAGATGTTAGACAATGGATAAGGACGTTACTTGACCCAG
>NW_025838313.1:0-1495 GCF_002878395.1 Capsicum annuum | reverse complement strand
ATATAAAGCACAGGAAACTGAAGAAGATTTACAAAAGTAACACTTGGTTCTCTACTTCCTTTATAAGACCTCATGGTCCAATACATATTATAGGACTCTTCTTCTATAGAATTTAGGCTAGCTGAACATGCATGCATTCATATACTCCATCCTTACGTCTCAAAAAAAAGCAAGTTTGATTTTGTTGATGGTTCTTGGAAGAAAGAATGTTTTCTTGTTGAGGTGTGGAATCAATGGAAAAGGGTAAATGTCATTGTTTTGTCTTGGCTCATGAACTCTGTATCCAGTAGTTACCTTCGTTTGGTAGTATTTCCATCTATTGCTCAGGTCGTGGCAAGATTCAGAGGAAAGATTTGATAAAGTAGATGGCTGATCTAGGGCATTTGATCTTCATCAAGAAATAGCTACTGTGTCTCAAGGGGTTCAATTTGTGTACGTTTATTTTAATAAGTTGAAGGATTTACTGGATGCATTTGAGTTTACGGTTCCTCTACTTGCTTGTAACCGTGAAAGATTCAAAGATTTGACAGTTTATCCAACAAGATAAATGTTTATCCTAAATTTTGCAATAAAAAAAAAATTTTGCGGCTGAATAATTACTCTTTCAATTTCTATTTTTAAACTTTTAGAGGAATCAAACAATTGTATGAGCCAAAACTTAGTATGTAGGTGGTGTGGAGAAGGAGGTAGAACCTGAGATACAGGACTACGTTCAAATTATGGTGCTATATTGTACAAAATGCTTGCTTGGTTAGTGAATAAAATGTTTACTTACCAAAAAAATATTGTACTATCATGAACTTGTCAGTATTTTTTCTAATCTTACAACATAATTTGAACTTCTTATCTACCTGCAACATCACAATTAATATTTTCACATAATTTAAAATTTTAGTCGTTGAAAAGAAATAATTCGTATATAATTGAATTGGTCTTTTTTTAATTTTTTTTGTATTATTTTACCATGTGAACACCAACAATAATCATAGTAAATGATTCTAACACAAATTTACAATTTTAGTAAATCAATAATTCTAATAATCACTTGTTTTAAAATTTTCCCATATATGGATATGGTATGTACTGTATCCTCACCATGGTTTTCACTTCAAAATTTTTCTTAAAGTAGTCCATCTTTATCTTTTTAAAATAATTTTTACTTCTTATATTTATATGGAGAGTCATACCAAATATTTTCACACAATTTAGATTTTTACTTTATTAGTATTTAAAATTTTCCTATAAATAGTGTTAAATCTGCCAATTGCTTCACCTCATTCTTCATTTCTCTTTTTTAATCATATTTTAATTTCTCCAAGTATTTTTCTTCAACTCTTTTAAAAGTTATGGAAAATCATATTTTTTCAAATAATAAAAATGATGCGCCTAAGTGTATAATATGTTTAGAAAAGGTTGATGACAATGGTGGAAGGTCTGTCACAAGACTTAGGTGTGAATATTTGTAACATGCCACTCCTCAGCTGCAATCTTGGTT
>NW_025838312.1:0-1376 GCF_002878395.1 Capsicum annuum | reverse complement strand
GGGGGGGGGGTAGAATTTACTTGGCTTTAGGAAATGCATCACCCTACTTAAAACTTAGACACACTTCTAAAATATTCTATCAACTATTCCTTTACCCTAAAAACCATACTTATTGATTCATCTTCTAATTCTAAAAAGGTCGTTGATATTTTCTTCTACTCATGTCTAAACTAAACTAAATTCCCTCACCATCTTCAAGACTAACCCACAATGACAGGGTACACCACATAACACTGTACTACTAGTCTGAACCATAATTAAACACACCCTGCACTTCACAATTTCTCATCTCATGAAAATTCTCATTGCTACTCCAACAACCACATTCAACCTCGTACTAGACATTTTACTAATGTGCAGTGCATTCATCTAAATATACAAACATGATTTTCAAGCCTCACTTCTATAACCACATATGCACCTCTAAACACCCCCCTTAAAATACCTTTGTCACAACTTACAAACCTCTATCAAGAACAACTTACATGCACTACTCCTAAGAAGATATACATAAGATTTCAACTACCCAAACATCTCATATAAAACTTCGACCAACCATGATGGGTATTAAAGACTTGGCTTCAATCTTACTTCACACTTTACTTCCTTAGCTAAAATAAGCATACAATAATCTTCCAGTAACAAGAAATGTTTACTCTCTCCCATTCAGACAACTGATTATCATCACTATCTTGACCGAAGAAAAGGTAGTAGAAGGTTAGAACATGAGGGCCCAAAATATGAGGGAATACTATGAATAACTTGACACGCAACTGAGGCTTGAGGAATAGAATATATAGCATTATGGACTTATCAAAGAAGTATGACCTGAGGACATGCAAGATATAAATCCAAATTTCTCTGATCATTAAAAGTATTGCTTGAGTACTTGGACTGAACATACTGTAAAGCTTGAGTACATGAGTCATGAGCTGCATGACCTGAATTTGGAGTTCATAACTTATGGAATGTGATTCCAACTGCTGAAACAACTGGAACTCCTTATTTTTGGGAACTAGGAGAGTATATAATTCTCCATCATATGCATGAACATGAATTAAGATCATGGAACTGAACGTAAGGCATGAGTAGGTATTGGGACAATTGAAAATACTGAAAGAAGATTGGGTCAAGCATTAATCTTTCTCACAGCTATTCTAAAACTTACTGGTACATCTACTAGAATCTGAAAGCTTGACTTGGTTACTTGTTCTATCATCTCCCCCTTAGATGTAAGCCATCACTCTAAGGCTGTGAACTAATATATAAACTCTAGTCTAACTACAATCACTTTACTCTAGAGTCTGGGATATAGCAACGCACATGAACAAAAGAACTTAACCCAAATGACTACACCTAAAAGCATAAAACCAACT
>NW_025838311.1:0-1559 GCF_002878395.1 Capsicum annuum | reverse complement strand
TTCAAAAAACTGATATAAATAATATAACTATGATGATCGGCCTAACCAATGTAACTGATACTGAGCGACTGTATCTGACAGTCTAAGTTCTGATGGAACTATCTGAGTTCCATTCTACTTGGAGTAACTAAATCTAAGATCATTCCTATCTAGCGGGTGATCATGAGTATACTGATAATAAGGATGATTTGACTTAGTCTGAGAACAGTCCTATCTAGTGGGTGATCTTTAAATCTTATAATTCTGATACTGATTAATCATAGTTTAGATCAGTCCTAGCTAATGGGTGATCTTGAAGTATATTTATAATGATAAGCATTGACTGTATCTAATATTACTGAATCTGTACTACTAAGCTGAGTTGACTGTATCTGACAATCCTTAATCTGATGGAACTATCTGAGACCCGTACTATATCTGAGTTGACTGTATCTAATAGTCCTAATATATAGAAATCTGAAGAACTATCTGAGTTCTTTACTGAGACTGGGTGGCTATAGCTGATAGTCCTAAAATCTATAATTAAAACGGTGGGAAGTAGTTCTTTAACCAACATGCCCCATATGTGCCATTATGGCTAAGATGGGGTCCAATCTTTGCCCTGACTGGAAGTATGTTAATACCGCGCCACTGGTAAGGAAAACATGTGAGCAACCCTTATATAATAGGTAACTCTAATGAGAATGGTGGGAACCCTCATATAACAGGTTAAGCCACCTCATCTACCCTCATATAATAGGCTACGATGTCTCAGCATATGCTGGCTACAAAGTTCTGGAATAAAAGGATGACTGCTAAGAAGAATACCCTAAACTGGTAGGTGAGTCCCCATCCTTGGGTTCACTCGGTGCTAACTTCTACTCCCATCTGAAGAGACTAAACATGATTCAACTGACTGTATATGGACAGATTAACTAACTTCTGTTGACTGATGGAGTAGTACTATTATCTGAGAGTTAACTGAGATCATGAGATTTTTGACGTTTCCTGATTCACATGACTGACTGAGTTCTATAGATTATAACTTGACTGAGATTATCATGACAACATGACATAGCTCTAGGAACACAACTATGTTTTTTGGGTATGAATACCCTCTGGACTCGATAGAAGGAAACTAACATATATGACATGACTTGATAAAAAGATTTGAGTCCACAATTCATAATATCATAAGTAGGGGATATCATATTTCATATAGTTATTCAACATCTTAAACATTGTAGGGAATGCATGGATATATTTCGTGTACATATTGTATATCTCCATTATCTTACATGCATCATACCACCATAATAGCAACACATGAAAATCATGGTATTTACATTGAAGTACATAGGTAACATGGACTTGTCATTTAGATATCATAGAACTATACAAACATGAATTTCTAGCATCCTAAGAATTTTATCAAACACCTTGCATGCATTCTTTAAGGCATAGGTGAGTTTCGTACTTGCACCATATTAAACCACCTAAAGTTCATGGTTTTCAATTAACAAACATATATATTCCATGAAAACACCTTTAGACATCACATTGAAACTTAAACAACACTC
>NW_025838310.1:0-1200 GCF_002878395.1 Capsicum annuum | reverse complement strand
GAAACATAAGCTCTATAACTTTCTCTTCACGTATCCCTTTCTTCATCTTCATGTACCTTAATAGTATATATTTACAGAAACATAACCCTAAAATTGAAAAAAAAGTGAGAGAGCAACATAATCGACCGTCTCTTTATGCATTATGTATTTGTAGGTTTTATTAGGACTCCTTATATATTAATTTTTCTAATTAATATGTCTTATCATATTATAGTAGGAAAATAGAATAGGACTTTGTAATTTAAATAGAATAGGACTTTGTTGGCAAATGGCTAAATTATAATAATTTATATTGAATATGTGAAAAGACGATTTTGTCTAAAGGAAAGACTTTTAATGAAGGGCAAAAAGTTCAAACGTGATTTATAAGACCTTTCACACTTTTAAGATAATAGAGATATATAATAGATAGTTATAGATTCTTCTTATTCTTATTCTTTTTATATTATATTATTATAGGTTATAGATATAGATATAGATTTAGTATCAATATTGTAGTATTTCATCGGTCAATTTGAAAGCTTGAGCCTTCGGCCATGAATAATTTTAAATGTTGATCTCACTAATTTTATGTTGATAGTTGTTTATTACATACTATTTTGGCATAATTACAAAAAAAATTATATATTGTTTCATAGCCAAAAAAGTACATTTTATTTTTATAGTTCAAAATCTGAATTTGTGTCGACTTGGTAATGCTATGACGAAAGAAGAATTTAGAAACACCAATTAACACCATAAATAAACCGACATCGAGTACTCTAAAGTATGGGTGTCAAATGGGCCGGGTCGGGCCAACCCGGAGCCGGCCCTTTTATTTTAACCGGGTTGAGGGATGGTTAAGGGCCGGTTTTGGCGCTAGACGGGTCGGATCGGACCGGGCCAAACAGTAAAAAATTAAAACCCACCCTAACCCGACCCACTTAACCCAACCCAGTCAAACCCACCAAAACCCGGTCAAATCCGGTTAATAAATTGGTCAAACCCGGTCAAAAATATAAAAAAAAAAACTTTCTTTCAATATACATTACATATACCCACCTATATACATTATAAATACGTTAAATAATATATATACACTATATATATAGTATATACTACATTAGAATTTAAAAAATATATACACATACACAATTAGTCAATCACTCATATATACTCACCATTCAATGTATATATACTACTACTTATAAAATATACTAC
>NW_025838309.1:0-2885 GCF_002878395.1 Capsicum annuum | reverse complement strand
TACAAAATGTGTTAAAAATATCAATTAAATACAATTATATAAAAAAAGGTATAATTATTGTAAAGAATATGTACCTATATACGATAAATGTATAGAAATTGTATATTTATATTAAATATGTATATGTATAAAATATAGATAAAAAAATGTATAGAATGTGTATATAAAATGTATGGTTGTTGTATAAAATATGTATATGTAGCTAAAGATCGTATAGAATGTGTATAAAAATTGTAGCTAAAGATCGTATAGAATGTGTATAAAAATTGTATAATTGTTGGATAGAATTTACAAAACAATCGTATAAGTATTGTATAGAATATATTTTTCTTACATGTGATCTGTATAGAATTTGTATCATTGTTGTATAGAATATGTATATGTATAGGATGTATATAAACTGCATAAATGTTGTATAGAATTTATATCTAAGTAATTATTGTAGCTAAACATTGTATAGGATGTGTATAGAAACTATACAATTATTTGATTACGATATTGCAAATTTGTATTTTAAAAAACTATAAATTTTATTTGGTTATGACATTATAAATTTATATTTGATTATTTTATTGATAGAATTAAAAAATAAATAAAAATATCATTTTTTTAGAAAAAAAATGAGCACAACCAAAAAGGGGGGGAAAGAAGAAAACACAAGCAGAAAAAACAACGGAAAAACAACAAAAAACAAATATAGTTTATACGCTTTATATAATAATAATAATAAAAAAAATAAAAAAAAAAAAAAAAAAAAAAAAAGTAGCACCAACAAAAGTAAAACAAAAACATACAAAATCGGCAAAATAAAAAAAGGGAGTTGTCAAAGAAAGCTGCGCAAGTGCCAAAATGGCTAAGAAATGGAATTTTGAATTCATGAGCCATTTTTGTGTCCTTTATTTTTTGTCGAGAGGCTATTCTTGTCCTTCTCCAACATTGTGTAGTCTTTTGTAAAAAAATAGCCCAAGTTTGGGCATATGGACATATGTCCAGTGTCCTATCGGAAGAAAAAATGTCACTTTATGGCCATTGAGCCACTTGGCCATTTTTAACCCATCCCTAGGGCCATTCGACCCTTTACTTAGTTTTTGTTTTTGCTACAAATTTTTTTCTAACCAGAAAATATTCTGCTTTTATTGTTTTTTAAAAATAATAATTAGGTATAATTGTATAAAAATTCTATAATTGGTACATAGAATATGTATCTATATAAGATATATGTATAGAAATTGTATAGTTCTATAATATATATATATATATATATATATATGTATGTATGTATGTATGTATGTATGTATGTATGTATGTATGTATATGTATAAAACATATATAAATAAAATTGTATAGAATGTGTATAAAAATTGTATAAAGATTTTAACTAATAAATGTCTATTTTCTTATTTAAGAGAAATAATAATTAAATATAATTTGATAAAATGTATAATTATTAAATAGAATATGTATCAATATAAGATATATGTATGGAACCTGTACAAAATGTGTTAAAAATATCAATTAAATACAATTATATAAAAAAGGTATAATTATTGTAAAGAATATGTACCTATATACGATATAGGTATAGAAATTATATAGTTATATTAAATATGTATATGTATAAAATATAAATAAAAAATGTATAGAATGTGTATAAAAATTGTATAGTAGTTGTATAAAATATGTATGCATGGAACGTGTATAGAAACCGTGCAGTTTTCGTATAGAATACGTATATGAATAATAATTGTAGCAAATGATCGTATAGAATATGTATAAAAATTGAATAATTGTTTTATAGAATGAATAAAACAATCGTATAAGTATTGTATAGAATATTTTTTTATATATTATTTGTATAGAATTTGTATCTTTGTTGTATAGAATATGTATATGTATCGGATGTATATAAAAACTGCATAAATGTTATATAAAAATTATATCTAAATAATTATTGTAGCTAAACATTGTATAGGATGTGTATAGAAATTATACAATTATTTGATTACGATATTATAAATTTGTATTTTAAAAAACTATAAAATTTTATTTAGGTACGATATTATAAATTTATATTTGATTATTTTATTGATAGAATTAAAAAATAAATAAAAATATCAATTTTTAGAAAAGAAATAAGCCCAACCAAAAAAGGGGGGAAAGAAGAAAACTCAACAAGCAGGGAAAAAAAATCAAAAACCAGCAACGGAAAAACAACAAAAAACAAATACAATTTTTACACTTTATATAATAATAATAATAATAATAAAAGAAGAAAAAGGAGCAACAACAAAAGTAAAACAAAAAATACAAAATCAGAATTTTTTTTTGAAAAAAAGAAAAAGTCAAAGAAAGTTGCGCAAGTGCCAAAATGGCTAAGAAATGGAATTTTGAATTCATGGGCCATTTCCGTGTCCTTTTTTTTTTTTTGCTGAGAGGCTAGTTTTATCCTTCTCCGACATTGTGTAGCCTTTTTAAAATAAAAATAGCCCAAGTTTGGACATATGGACATATGTGTCCTGTCAGAAGAAAAAAATATCACTTTATGGTCATTGGCCGATTTGACCATTTTCAACCCTTCCCTTGGGTCATTTGGTCATTTTCGGCCCTTCCCTTGGGCTATTCGGCCCTTTACTTCGCTTTTTTTTTTTGCTACAAAATTTTTTCTAACCAGAAAATATTCTGCTTTTTGTTGTTGTTTAAAAATAATAATTAAATATAATTATATAATAATAATAATAATAATAATATAATTTTTATATAGAAAATGTATCTATATAAGACATATGTATAGAAATTGTATAGTTCTCTCTCTCTCTAAATATATATATTTCTCTCACTCTCTCTCTTTATATATATATATATATATATATATATATATATATATA
>NW_025838308.1:0-9305 GCF_002878395.1 Capsicum annuum | reverse complement strand
TAAAAAGTTAATATATACCAAGACTTCCACCAAATTGATCCATGAAATATAAGAGAATGTAAATCCAAACTTTAAATTCCAATAAACCTTCAATGGAAAGTGTTAATCCTTCACTTAGGAGTTACTCTAAGTTCTTCTTAGCTCAAGAGTAGTACAGATATAATCCAAGAACCAAGAGATAAGATAACTTTTTTCTGAAGATCTTCTTTTGTGAAAGGGTTTTAACCCCTTAAGATTAGGAACTCAACTCTATGAAATTACAATTCTGGCCTTGAGATTTTTCTGCCCCATCGCAATTGCCATTCCTTGGCTGCGATCTCGATGCCGCGATCGTGGTGGTCCTATCACGATCTCCTTTTAATTGACTTATTGACTGGTCACGGTCATGACCTTCAGGCCATGATCGCGGTACCTGAAGGTCGACTCCTAGGCCTACATTTTAAGCTCTTGCTCCTTTATGTCCATTTTTCTTTTCTTTCAGCTTGATTTCATCTCATTTTCATCATAGGACCTGCAAAATAACAAAAAGTGAAAATTAATGCATTTTAATGGAGAATTAGCCTCATTTATACAATTTAGTCATAGTAGTGTGCAAGAATTTGGATATTAATGAGTGGTAAGTTTGCCACTCATCAAAACCCCCCCAACTTAAAACTTTGCTTTCCTCAATAAACACTACTCTATACTCAATGAGGCTAATCAACTTATAAGCCAATTCTTATAACCAAATGATCACTATGATTTCGATCTCGATTAGTACTAAAAATTAACTAACAAGCATGAGAGGAACTATTCACGCAACTCCCCTTAAAATCAATCACGGTTTTAAGGAGACAAAAGACTTTTAAAAATAATCAAGCAACAACTACTAACTCTCTAGGAGTGACTCTCTATCAATAGTGACTCAACCATACTCCTTTGCCTTATTTTCAAAGCATGACAATTTCACCAACCTCTATTAATTTGTATGCCACCTTATGAAGAAGAGTCCCAATGCACCTTAATTCCTATCATACAACAAGGGACTAAAAGTGAAAGCACTCATTCCCACAAGGAATTTCTTCATACAAAAAAGTACCATGACATATGTTTGCCCTTATTTTTAATCGCCACTAACTCCAAGACACTTGGTTGGAGATCTCGAAGGACTTTTTCAAGCTTGTTATGTAAGCTCAGCAAATGATAGGATAAACATTTGGGATCAAAGTGACAATACCCTTCTTGAACATCTACATAACACACTATTCTATTAAACTTTGGATCATGGTCCACTTCATTAATTTCCAACTCACACACGTGCCTACTTTCACCACCTTGATTCACCCATATTTTGAAAGAATTATCTTTCATTTATTCCATTGTACAACCTCATGGTTTTCTTTCTTTTGTTGATATCTTTCTTTTTCTCACGCATTTTCCTTCATTTCTTATCTTCTAGGAACTCATTTACAATACCGTGGCCTAAGATCACCCCTTCCGAGATTTACCACCCCAACTTAGGCTCTTAGCCTCAAGTTGAACTTTTAAGTTCAAGGAGGGTAGGGTAAAAAGGAGGGATAAATTCTAAATGGTTCATGGTTTGTAATGCAGTTTACAAAGAAAGGTCCAAAGGCTCAAAAGGGGTAACTAGAGATACTATCCATGCACGGGTAGGATTTTTAGGGTTAAAGTGGGTTTCCATGTTCACAAAGAAGGCCTAATATCATTTCACCAACCATGCATCATCAAAATTACCTTTGAGAGACTAACGAGAAAAGTTCTAGATGACACAATTAATCATGAGAATTAAATGACTAAGCTCACCACACATAGCATGCAAACTATTCAAGGGGGCTTAATTGCATTTCCTACTAGAGATAAAAGGAGGTATTTGCCACACTTTATCAACTAAAGACTTCAAAGTCATAAAAAGAGGAAAGTGTTACTACCAAATTATTCACGTCCATTCCCTTGATTTTCCCAAAAAAAATTTGGACGGAGGGGATGCGTGTTTCGCATTTCACCACGCAATATGGCTATAATTATTACCAAATCAATTCATCATCTAACATTTTAGGATCTCACGAGGCCATACTATATGGCTACTCCGATTTTTCCATAGGAATAACGGCAATCCCAAATCTATGATGACACAGATACTCAGACTTCTCCTGCATCTATGTCTCAAAACTCCAACACAACGATTTTCACTTAAGAATGTCGTCATTCAATCTATCATAGGGAAAGGATTATCCAATATCACTATTAAGAGAAGTCTTAAGAAGAATAAAAAGCAAAAATGTAATAAACAATTCATAAAGTTTCTATATTTGGTGTGAACTAGATTCGCATATTACCGACCAAGTGTGAATTATGAAAGACGGGCACACACAAACACCCCAAACTTAAAGGCTTGCAGTGCCGAAATTACATAACATAAAAACATAATAAGGGTAAAAGGGACTCCCTAAGATTCCACATAGATTTAGATTTTCTACATAACTGCGATGACCACAGGTTGAATCGTGATCTCGGTCCTTGAACAACGATCGCGGTATCTAAGACTAATTTTTCCCTATTTTGTCCTTTTTTTGCATGGATACCTACTTCCCAACTTGATTTTCCTTTGATTTTTGGGATTCCAATTTTTCCAACACCTATAAAACATTACAACTAAGTGAATTTATTAAAGATAAATGTCAGAAAAATATAATTGATGGGTTGCCTCCCATCAAGTACCTTAGTTAAAGTCACAGTACGACATCCTTTGGCTATCATTTATGTCTCCACTTGGAGGATTTCACTCGTCAGCTTGACTTTTGATCCATATATCTTTGAGGTACTTTGGGCAAAGGTAAGGGCACAATGATACATATTCTATTTCGCCACTTTGAAGACTTAAATCTTTTACCCAACTTCACATAAAACTTCTAAATAGGCTCTTTGGGTACTAGTGAGAACATCAAGAGACTACTAGTTAAACATCGGATTTTGAACTTCTTGGCCTTGAAGTGAGGGGTGCCATTTTTCCCTTTTGGAATGACAAAATCTATAATATAAGGATTTTGTACCTCATCTCTGAAATTTATTTTTTGCTTGGGTGGTTCGACTTTCATCACATTTACTAAGCATAATTCAAAAAGTGGTTGGAATGAGGTAGTCTTCCCAATGTTGAAGTCGCGTTATTCTTGAAATGCTCACCCCAAAATGAACTAGAGCCTTCACAAAGGATTTGCTTGGGTTTTTCATTCAACTATAGTACCATGTCTTTAATTTTTGCATCCTTCATTATTTTTGGTTTGGTTGGTTGGCAAATCACTAAGAATTCTTCAACATCAAGGTCACCATCGACCACGTGGATTGATATATTTTCCTTACCAACCTTATTTTGAAGATTGGGCATATTCATGGTACTTGAAAGATCAGCCTCCTCACCCATTTTTTCTTCCTTTTCACTTTCTTTTCCAAATTCTGCAATGGATTTATGCAAGAGATAGGTGTTCTCCCCCATTGTAGTCACCCTATCCAAGATAGTTAGAAGCATTGCTTCAACACTATTGTATCCAGCACATTGTTCTTTCTTTATCATATCATGAGACTTATCAAACTTATAAGAAGAACTAGAATTTTTGTTAACATAACTAGTGGAAGAGGCATTTGGACAATCACTCCAATGTCCATCTCAACCATCATATAAAGAGAAATCATACTCCCAATATGATTGAGACGGTGCACTTACCTCTTTTCGAGGAGTATATTTACAATTTTTCTAAAAGTAGAGTCCACTACAATATGGACATGGATCATCAAGATAAGATTTGTAACCAGCAAACTAATATTCATCTCAAGATGCCATAGTGACAAGTAAGCAAAAACAAAAATCTATCTAACACAAGAAATAAAAGAAAATCACAAACAAATATTCACAAGTTTGAATCAAATCAATTAATCTAAAATTACAAGCTAACTAAATACACCAAATGGTTCCCCAACAATGACGCTATTTTTTATAACGCTTAACTTACACGTCAAATTAAGTGCAAGGCAGTCGTTGTCAATATAATACCCAACTTTAAGTCGGGGTCAAATCCATGAGGAACAATGTGAATAATGATCGACTAAGTTTGAAAAAAAATCTATTTGCTAAATTCAAATATGAGATACAAATATTTGAGTGTTTTGAACGTTTTTGAAACTATAACAATTTTAGGGATTCTAAAAGACTAACTCAAGGCTAAGAATAATTAGAGTATAATCAATTAGGAACAGATATTGAGATTATGCCATTCTAGGTGTAAATTTAAACATTGGTAATTGTGAATTTATCCAAATTTAGCTAGGATTCGTGGGTAGGCTAGATTTAAGGTATTAGTGTTAGTCTTTCAACTAAACACTAAATTTCACTCATGGATTCTTTCAAATACCTCATAAGAATGAGAAAATCATCAATACAGTACCTTATACTAGCATCCTTATTTCTAAGATGATGCTTATGAACATAGAAAATCCGCATAAGATCCCTATTTCTAAGATAGTGCCATGAGATAGACTAATTCAAAGTGTAGTTCACTATTACTCATCACCCATATCCTACTTTTAAGGATGATATGGGATCAAATTCAATTGGGGTTTTCACCCATGATTCTTAATTCCAACCTAGAGTAATAGCAAAACCCACAACAAATAGATAATTAGGTAGATAAATAAACAACACCCACACACTAATTACAACCTATCCAAACATAACCCCAAGAGGAAGAACTAGCTACTCATAAAGATAGAGAATAAGGATATACCAAGATTTCCCCCAAATTGATCCATGAAGATAACGAGAATATAAATCCAAACATTAAATTCTAATAAACATTCAATAGAAATTGTTAATCCTCCAGTTAGGAGTTACTCTAAGGTCTTCTTAGCTCAAGAGTAGTACAAATATAATCCAAGCACCAAGAGATAAGATAAAAAAGTTTTTAACAATCCCCTCCTCATTGTAAAAAGGTTTTAACCCCTTAAGATTTGGAACTCAGCTTTATGAAATTACAATTCTACCCTTGACACTTTTCCACCCTATCATGATCGCCATTTCTTAGCTGTGATTGCAATATCGCAGTTGCGATGGTCCTATCCTGATTATCCTTCAATTGACTTATTGACTGGCCACGATCGCGACCTTCAGGCTGCGATCGTGGTACCTGAGGGTTGATTCTTGGGCTTTCATTATCAATTCTTGCTCCTTTTTGTCCATTTTTCTTTTCTTTTAGCTCGATTTTAACTCATTTTTATCATAGGACCTGCAAGGTAACAAAAATGGAAAATTAATGCATTCCAATGGAGAATTAGCCTTATTTACACAATTTAATCAAAGTAGTATGGACGAATTTGGATATCAATGAGGGTAAATTTGCAACTCATCACCCGTATTGGATAAAAATGCTTAAGGTATGCTTTGCATTCTCCCTCTTCTTGTGTTTCAAAATTTTCCTTGGATTCTACTATGTTATTTCTATTGTCGTGCTAAAAATGTCCAAACTTCTGATTCGGGGACAAATGATCTTAAGGGAGGGATAATGTGAAACCCTAAAAAAATTTAACTATTTTATTTTTAACCCTCCCGCGTGCTTAACATCAATTTTGGACTTGAATTATATTTAGGGATGTTTAAAGGTGTTTTAGGAAAGTTTAGGAATTTTGATAAGGGAATTGGGGATATTTTTGAACCCCAAGTCAGTTTGACTCTACTATAGTGCATGCCACGAAGGTTAACCTCCGTAAAAAAGGCGTGGCATGGAGGCTAACCTTTGAGATAAGGGCGTACCATGCCACTATGTTAAATTCATTCAGTTTTTATTTTTTTCACTTGGGGTGAGGGAATTTTGGTCTTTTTATCTCTTACATGACTTAATAACCTAAAATAAGCCTTTTTCTTCGATTATCAAAGATCAAACACCATCCTTTTCTCTCTAACTCAAAACCCAAGAAAGCTCAAGGATTTTATAGATAATTCAATATTCAAGCTTGAAACTTCTATTTCTATTGTATTTCTGGCATGTTGCTCATCCCTAACTTTTATTTTTACATTTTGGCCTTTATTTAATCAATATTCATGTGTTTTAATTGATGGGTTTGAAATTGGGTTGAGGGGTTTTAATTGAGCTTACTCGAATTGCTTTTCACATGGTTTAAATGGATTATTTGATCTTGGGTGTATTTATATGTCCAAGCACCAATATTTACCCATGATAAAACTTGTTCTATGAGATAAAATGTGTTATTATTATTTTTTTTTATTTGTAATTGCATGATTGATCTAATGGACATGATTAGTTGACACGGGGTTGAATTATTATGAAATTGCACGTAATTGGATGCATTGATGGGAATCTAATGAAGATTGAGGCTTTTGGAATGGTTTTCTGGATATAAGGATGCTTGGATTGAGCTCGAAAAGCATAGATTTGAATACAGGGACAAGAAAAGAAGTAATGAGCTAAAAAGGAAAGGCAGAGTGAGCCTCGCGGAATAGAAGCTATTACCCGCATTGAGCTCTGCATCATCCCATGTGATTTTAGTGTCGATGGAAAATTCCAGTGAGCCTCCGCAATATTACAACGATGCAGAGGCTAAATTAGTTCCCAAGATGAATTCCAGTGAGGGTCCGCGATAGCCTCGTGGTGTAAAGCCTGGTCCTATGCTATGACTGTCGTGGTACAGACTCTATTCCCTAGGCTAAGCCTCGTGATGTGGTTGTGGCTAATTACTGGGTCAAGCTAGTCCTACTATAAAAGGAACACTTCAACACAATTGAGGATATTTTTCCATACGTGATTTTGGAACTCAAAGGTAGTAAGCATCTACAAAATTGGCGTGTGAAGGAGGTTAGCCTCCATGATAACCTTCGTGACATAGAGGCTATACCTTCTCAATAAGCTCTGTGACACAAAGGTTAGCCTCCGCAATAACCTCTGTGACACGCAAGCTATATTTTCCTACTTTCTTAATTAGAATCCAATGGTCATTTTGGTGTTTCCCCCTCACCCCAAACATCTAAATGATGAATTAAAACCCTAAGAGGGGTATTAATTGCCTATTACCTATAAATTTCATACGTAAAAATCCTTCCCCTTTCGCAAGAACAAAATTCAAGGATTAAAGCATTCAAGGTTCTAATTCCAAGCTTCTTCTCCAAGAATTCAAGTAACTACGATATGTGGGGTATTCATCAATGGGTTCCTTCCACCCATTGAGTCCCAAAAATCCCTTTTTGTTCAAGTAATAATTTTGCCCTCTTTTATGAAAAAAATCAATGCTAATTATGAAATTTATCCATGTTTCCTTAGTAGTTTTAAATTCAAGCCATGCTAATAAGCTTTCCCATATGAATTATGCTCTAATATGATTTGAGTTCTAATCAGCCATGTCATGATCAGTTCATACCATGTCAAATTATCATATTATAAAATAAACCATATGAGAATGTTGTCCTCCCAAGTTTAACACATCCTCATGTTTAAAATCATGTAATTCATCAGTTTCGGGAAATGTATTATGTTTTGAATTTCTAAATCATGACTTCTTACCCATGTTTTAAATAATGTTATTGTACTTAAAGTGTTATTCAGTGTTGACGGTTTATGAACTGTCGATACCTATGTGTTTGCTCATGTTTTATATTTTCAAGTAATAAGTCAGTCAAATCATGATTTAATTATCATATTCAGTTTATTATGATCATGTTGAGCACTATCAGTTGTGATATCTAGTTGACCTTAGTCAGAACCAGTGTCAATTCAATTGGGAGTAGGATTTAGCACCGAGTGAACCCAGGATGGGGGCTCACCTGCCACTAGAGGGTGTGACTTTTAATAGCAATCCTTGAGTAGGTTTTGAGAGGTCTTCCTACCAGTTGAGGTTTGACACTCTTTTAGAGGAACTTGCCAATAGAGGGTGACTCCCTAGTCCTTTGAAAAATCAGTTTAGTGGATCCACACAACTAGTGTTAGTACTCGTGGAAAGATACTGACACCCTTCCAACTAGGGTTACAGGTTAGACCCCGTTTATCTCAGATTGGGAAATGTCGTTTACATGATAGCCCCTATAGTTTCAGTCAGTACTCAGTCTACATTAGTTCAGGTTTTCTTGACAAGTGTTCAGATTACCAGTTATTCAGTTAGTCAATTTTACAGATTATTTCAGTACATGCTTTACTTGGTCTTACATTCTCACATTTACATGTTCATGCATCTTAGTTCAGTTTTCCTATGTATTTCAGTTAGTCCTTACCTCATGTATCAGTACATTCAAAGTACTGATCACATACTCTTCTTTTGAACTATGTTGTCTTATCGAATATAGGAGTGGGAAAATTAGCCCAAACCCATTTAGCCCGCCCAACCCGCCCATGTTTTAATGGGTTGGGATAGAGTGATTTTGAAGATGGGCTAATTTGGGCTAGCCCAAGTGAAACCATTATAAATCATCAACCCAAATGGGCTCATAATGATGCCAACTTTAACCCATAAAGATATTTAATCACAGTATTTATAATGTCACTTTTAATATTTTTAGTTGCTTCAGGTATATTCTTTTTTCATCTCGAAATAATTGTAGTAATAAATTAATTTTTGAATGAAGAAAAATGGTATTTTGCTTACACCGTCCCTCTAATCCTACCCCATCAATTTTTTTTAAAAATATTTTCTAAAATTTATTTTTTAAAAAAATCAAATTTTTCCTACCCCCTAGCCCGACTAACCCTAGCCCCCTCCCTCTCCTCAAAAATTATTTTTTAATTTATATTTTTAAGAAAATAATTTTTTGCTTACTCTATCGCACTATCTCGACCCTCACCTAAGGGTGGGCGTTCGGTATTCGGTTTAGTATTTTCAAAGTTTGAATTCGATAATCGGTATTTGAACATAGATACCACATACTATACTTATAAACATCGGTTCGGTAGTTCGGTAATCAGTAAATTAAAATTCAGTTTGGTACAGTATTTGGTAATACCATATTAAAGTTAGAGATGTGCTAATGTACGTTTAAAATTCAAAGAGTATATTTAATAGAAACACTATTTAGTATTCTTTTTGTTGCTTTTTACGAATATATTACCAAGCTTCAAGAGATTCTTTGGGATGACTAGTACTATTGTCGATTGGGTTGGGTTAGATACAAGATATTAATACCGTTTGGTATATATATATACATACACACACACACACACATATATATATTCGATCCAAACAGTATTAATATCTTGTACCAAACCCAATTTATAATATCGAAATATTAAAATTTTACTCCCAAATACCATACCAAATAC
>NW_025838307.1:0-1399 GCF_002878395.1 Capsicum annuum | reverse complement strand
CATAAAATGATAGGAGAGTGATTGCTTCTACCATAAACCAGTAAAAACAACTTGTAAATAAATCTACAAACAAGCTTTACTTTTCATGTGAGAACAGTAAGCTGAGTGCACGGAGGATTTGATGTTACCTAGTTTCAACACAGAAAATAACAGTTTTTGCCCTCAGAACATCTAGAATTTCTCTCTTTCTGTCCATTCTCTATCTACTTCTAACTACAGCTCTTGCTCCTACCTCCTCCCAACTCTGTCCATCCTTGTTTTTTCTGAGCGGCAGCCAGGTTCACGATAAAATGAAGGCATGGGAGTTGCTTTGAAATTGAGATTTCTCTGTAGCTGTTTGATCTCTGCTTCTTTCTTTTCCAACACATAGCACAAAGTAAACTAAACAAATTGTCAGTATTTCTAGCTGCTGATAAAGTAATTGTCATCTAACTCTTGCCGATGACATGTTACACTGTAACACCCCGATTTTATGAACCGAAATGCTACACAGTGCTCATGACCCCGAAGGACCACAAGCTAACCCATGACTGATATCTGTATTTATAAACTACATAATACCTCATAAAATAAGTAGAAACATGAACTGTAAGCCCGTAAGGTTCAATACTGATACATATCTGAAAATCATGGTATAACAATACCAAAAAGAAACATAAATACTGAAGTCTGAACATCTAATCTGACATTTAGTCCGAAAGCCTCTAGCTAAACTAAATAAGGAGTTGAAGGAACATGTCTCCAACTAACTCCATGAACTTAAAAACTAATCTGAAATACTATCATAAAGTAATAATAATATTGTCCTCGAATGAAGAGGAGCACTGACTACTAAAATATGCAATGCTACTGCTGCTCTGAAACTTGTTCCTCTGTAGCTATGGCATCAAATAAAACACCATAGCGCGAATGCATCAGTACGACTGAATGTATTGAGTATACAAGTGAAGTAGGCTAAAGGGTTTTATATGCATGAACAATGCTGACTGATATGAACGTGAGAATACATACATACATACATACGTAACTACAATTGAACTCGTGGTGATACTGACTACTAAGTCTGAATACTGACAATATGAGTTTACTGATGCTTAGATACTGAATGACTGATTTTACTGATATTGAGATACTGAATAACTGAGTTTACTGATATTGAGATACCGAATGACTGAGTTTACTGATATTGATATGTAATTCACTAATAAGTGAGGAACTGATACTGTATTACTGAATACTGGGAGACTGATACTATATTACTAATAAAGGAATGATTATTTCTGATCTTTTTGATTATGAAGAACTGATTTGATTGACTGTATATAATAGTCCTGAAACTGAGATCGTCATAATATGAATACTAATAACATGTGTTTACTGATAATATACCATAAATGAT
>NW_025838306.1:0-8108 GCF_002878395.1 Capsicum annuum | reverse complement strand
GACCTCAAACTCGAGATCCTTTCTATGAACATCTGTATAAGACTTCTGTTGGCTATAAGCAGCCCGAAGTCTCTCTCTAATCAACTAAACTTTCTCTAAGGCATCGACTACCAAGTCAGGACTGATGACTGAGGCCTCACTAACTTCGAACAAACCAACTGGAGATCTACACCTCCTACCATAAAGAGCTTCGAATGGATCCATCTGAATATTGGAAAGATAGCTATTATTTTATGCAAACTAAATTAGAGGTAAGTGGTTATCCCTACTTCCCTTGAAATCAATTGCACAGGCCCTTAGCATATCTTTAAGAATCTGAATGGTCCTCTCTACTTGACCATCCTTCTAAGGATGAAAGGCGGTATTGAGATGAACTTCGGTACCAAGACCCTTTTGGAATGCTTTCCAAAAGTGAGAGGTGACCTATGTACCTCTGTCTGAGATAATAGATAATGGAACACCATGTAATCTGACCGACTCCTTGATATAGAGTTTGGCGTAATCCTTGGCGAAATAAGAGGTACGAACTGGAAGAAAATAAGCTGACTTGGTCATTTTGTCGACAATGACCCAAACTGAATCATGATAATGACGAGTTCTAGGAAGACCCATCACGAAGTCCATATTTACTTCTTCCCACTTCCAAGTAGGAATGGTGAAATCTTGCATAGAACCACTAGATTTTTTATGCTCTATCTTAACCTGATAACATGTAGAGCACTTAGCCACAAACTCTGCAAAATCTCTCTTCATCCCACTCCACTAATAGATCTCCCAAAAGTCGCGGTACATCTTAGTGGCCCCTGAATAAATAGAGTATCGCTCACCATGAGCTTCTGCAAGAATTCACTTCCTCAAGTCATCTACACCTGGAATACACATATGACCTTGACAACGAAGAACACCATCTCCCCCTTGAGATAAAACCTGCATCTTCTAATCCTGAACTGCCTCTTTTAGCTTGACAAGGATAGGAACCTTTTTTTGCTTCTTTTTTACCTCAAAAACTAGAGATGACTCTGAACTACTCTGAACACATACACTACCCTCTGAAGAGTCGACTAAGCAAACGCCTAGCCCAGCAAGATGATGGATTTCCTTGGCTAGGTTTTCCTTGCTATCCTCAACGTGAGAAAAACTACCTATGGAGAGTCTAATGAGAGCATCGGCCACAATATTGTCCTTTTCTGGGTGTTAAAGGACACTCATGTCATAATCCTTCAAGAGCTCTAACCACCTTCTTTGATGAAGATTAAGATCTTTCTGAGAAAAGACATACTGGAGACTCTTATGATCTGTGAAGACATCTACATAAACTCCGTATAAATAATGCCTCCAAATCTTGTAGGCAAATACTATGGCTGCTAACTCAAGATTATGAGCAGGATAATTCTTCTCATGGGGCTTTAACTTTTTGGAGGCGTAGGCTATGACCTTACCATGCTACATGAGGACACAATCTAAACCCACTCTGGATATATTACAATATACTAAAAACCCATCTGAACCATATGGAAAAGCTAGAACTAGAGCTGAAGTGAGTCGAGTCTTCAATTCATGAAAACTCTTCTTGCATGAATCTGACCACTGAAACTTGACCTTCTTCTGAGTCTATCTAGACATTATAGATGCAATAGAAGAAAATCCCTCAACAAACCATCTGTAATAGCCAGCCAAACCCAAGAAAATCCTGATATCTAATGGAGATAGGGGGCGAGGCTAGTTTTTTACTGCTTCGCTCTTTTGAGGATCTACTCTAATGCCATCATCGAAAGCAATATGGCCATGGAATGCTATTGATCTTAGAAAAAAATTGCACTTACTGAACTTGGCGAATAACTGATGATCCTTGAGTGTCTGAAGAACAATCCAGAGATGGTCTAAATGATCATGCTCGATGTGAGAATAGACAAGAATATCATCTATAAAGACTATAATGAAGACACAGTTTATCAAGTCCATGAAAGACACAGGGGCATTGGTAAGACCAAAGGATATGACTAGAAATTCAAAGTGACTATACGGAGTATGGAAAGTTATCTTCGGGATGTCATGTTCTCTAAATATGAGATGATGATAGCCCAATCTGAGGTCTATCTTGGAGAAATAACTGGCGCCCTAAAGTTGGTCAAACAAGTCATTTATTCTAGGTAACGGATGCCTGTTCTTTACCATGACTTTGTTAAGATGACAATAATTAATACACATCCTGAGAGATCCATCTTTCTTGCGCACGAATAAGACTGGTGCACCCCATGGGGACATACTGGGCCTGATGAATCCCTTATCAAAGAGATCCTTTAAATAATCATTCAGCTCCTTGAGTTTCGCAGGTGCTATTCTATATGGTGGAATAGAGATAGGATGAGTATCTGGGAGAAGGTCTATGCCGAAGTCTATTTCTCTTTTGGGAGGAATGCCTGGAAGATCTTTGGGAAAGACATCTGAATATTCATTAAAAACTACAACTAATTCAAGGCTAGGAGATTTGAAACTAGAATCTTTAACATGCATAAGATGATACACACACCCATTAGATATCATTCTTTTTTCCCAAAGGTAGGAAACAAGATGACCCCTAAAAGATGAAGTACTACCCTTTTACTATAGGATGGGCTTATTTGAGAGCTAAAATTGAACTGTTTGGGTCCTGCAACGACTGTGGAATAGAAGGAATAAAGCCAATCCATGCCGAGAATGACATCAAAATCAGTAATCTCTAATTCACCTAAATCTGCAAACATGGATTTCTGAAATATCATAATCGAGCAGTTCCTGTATACCCACCGAGATATGATGGTTTTTCCCACTAGGATAGAGGCTGAAAAGGGATCTACCAAAATTTCAAGACTGATTTCAAAATCGTCTGCTATGTATGGAGTGACAAAAGAAAAGGATGCACCTGGATCTAGCAAATCATAAACATGAACATGGAAAATCTGTAACATACTAGTAATGATATCAGGAGAATTTTCTTGATCCTGTCGGGTCTGAAGAGCATAGAGTCTATTTAGGCACTGCCACTAGTAGCACTGGAAGTGGCACCCTGCTAGTTCGGGCGATCGGACTGAGCTGTGGAATGATTCTACTGACCCTGAGGACCTAGCTAAGGATAGTCTTTAACTCTGTGGCCTAGCTTGTCACAATTAAAATAATTTCCTTGACCCGCTCTACACACACCCTGATAGTGCTTACCACAAGTCTAACACTCAGGATAAATACTGTCACTACTAACACCGCCCTGAGATTTAGATCCTGGTGCTCTATCTCTGTTTCTGTCTCTGAATTTTAGTACTAGGGCACTAGCGGAGGAAGGAGCTAGAGCCGCTGACTTGGGACAAAACTGCAAATAGTTTTCTTCTTCAGATTTGGCCTAAACAAAACTGAAACTCCTGATCTTACTCTCTTGTTCTGCCTCTCCTTAGTTCTAACCTTCTACTGCCCTATCTGCTAGGCATGGGTCATGAGCCTGGATAAAGTTATATCACTATTTAGCATCACAGACCTACACTCATTTACCACTCTATCATTCACCCCTTATACGAACTTTCTTATCATAACCCTATTTTCTGCAACCATATGAGGGGCATATCTGGATAGCTGAGTGAATCTTAGAGAATACTCTTTAACCATCATATTTCCCTACCTAAGGTTGATAAACTCAAGAACTTTGGCTTTCCTCAGCTCTTGGGGAAAGAATCTGTCTAAGAAAGTCATGACAAATTCCTCCCACTCTATAGGACTTGCATCCTCTAACCTCTCAGACTTTCACTATTTGTACTAAGTGTAAGCAACATCCTTTAACTAGTATGCGACTAACTCAGCGCTCTGAACATAAATAACTCCTATGATGTCAATGACCTTCTGGACTCATTAAATTAACTCCTGAGGGTGTTTATCAGACTTAGATCCAAAGAAAGATAGAGGGTTTATTTGGGTGAAGTCCCAAATTCTAGCTGCTGCGGAATTGGCCACTGGATTGGCCAGAATAACTTATGGCCATTCATTCTTGGCAGCCACAGACTGATCAAGTGTGGTAAATGCGGCCCTAAACTCCACATTAGAAATATGTTCGTCCAAAGCATCTTCGGGCTAAGGAGCTAGATGGTTTTATCTCTTCGGGCTGAGAGTTTAACTTGAGACTATGCTCAATAGAACGACATAAATACTGAAATGAGGGAAACTATTCCTAAAACATCTTGTAGTCTTCTGTACATAAATGTGGCGCATAACATACCCATGTACAAGACTCTACTAGATACAACTTTAAGACTTCCTAGGACTCTATTGAACCTTAGGCTATGATACCAAGTTTGTAATTCTCCGATTATCTAAACCAGAATGCTACACGGTGCTTATGACCTCGAGGGACCACAAGCTAACCCCTGACTGATATTTGTAACTATACACTGTAATATACAACGTAATAGTATAGAAAACATAAACATATAGGCCCTAAGATTCAATTAAATAAAAGTTTGTGAAATCATAATATCTATATGGGTGAAAGATACCCAAAACAAGTGAAAACTTTATCAAATCTGAACTAAATCTAAATACTGAATCTAAAAGCCTCTAAGTACTATCTGAATAAGGAGTTAAAGGAATATATGTCCAACTAACTCTATCTAACAAAACTAAGCTGAAATAATAAATGTAATAAAATAATATCATCCTCAAATGGATGAGAACTCACTGCAACTCTGCAGCTGGATGCTACTGCTGATCTAGAGCTCGTGTCTCTGAACCTATGGTGTAACATAAAAGAAACCACCATAGCGCAAATGCATCAGTACAACTAGAATACTAAGTATGCAGTGAGGTAGGCTAATAGAAAAAGGGTTTACATGCATTAACAATGCTAACTGACTGATTGATATGAACGTGAGAGAGTAAACATACATACATAGTAACTGATATCTTGAGTATCTAATAGCTAAATTTGTATGCTAATACATGGTTTACTGATAAATGACATTTCTAAAACTGTAGTTCTGACAACATGGGCGACTATATCTAACGATCTTAAATCTGATATAACTATATGAGTTCCATAGTATAACTGAATTTGACTGTATCTGATAGTCCTGGTATACTGATATCTGAAGAACTATCTAAGTTGTTTTACTGAGAGTGAGTCCAAAACTATAGGTGGGTAGTTGTTTAACTGATTTGCCCCATATGTGCCATTATGGCTGAGATCGGATCCAATCTCTACCCTGACTAGAAGGGTGTCAATACCGTGCCACTGGTAAGGACAACATATAAGCAATCCTCATATAATAGGTAACTCTAGTGAGAATGGTGGGAACCCTTATATAATAGGTTAAGCCACCCCATCTACTCTTATGTAATAGGCTGTTATGTCTTAACTTATGTTGGCTATATAGTTCTTGAACGCAAGGATAACTACTAAGAATCACACCCTCATATACAGGTGAGTTCCCATCCTTAGGTTCACTTGGTGCTAACTTCTACTCCCATCTGATGAGATTGAACATGATTTAACTAACTGTACGTGAGAGAAACTTACTGAATTCCATTGATTGATGGAATACTACTGATATCTGATAACTGACTGAGACCATGACGTTTTCGGAGTCACATTACTGACTAAATTCTACTGAATGATGGCTTGATTTTGTATATCCTGAAACATGACATAGATCTAGGCTCACAAATATAGTTTTTGGGTACGAATACCCCCAGGACTCGATGGAAGAAAGCCGAAACAACATGACTGACTTGATTATAAGATTAGAGTCCACAATTCACATTATCATAAATAGGGGATATTATACATCATGTAGTTCCTCAATATATTAAGCATCGTAGGGAGTGCATAGCTATATTTTATGTGCATATTGTATATCTCCATTATCACACATGCTTCATACAACAATAATTGCAACACATGAAAATCATAGAATTCATATTAAAGATATAGCTAACATGGACTTGTCATTTATACATCATGGAACCATATAAACATAATTTTCTAGCATCTTAAGTATTTTATCAAACACCTTGCATGCATTCTTTAAGGTATAGGTCCGTTTCATAACTTGCACTATTTTACACCACCTAAAATTCCTAGTTTTCAACTAACAAGCATATATATTCCATGAAAACACCTCTAGATATCATCTTGAAACTTAAACAACAATTATCAACATGTACATGCTCATATCACCACAAAAAGTTCCCAAAGTAGTACTTAAAATGTGATTCTTGAGCTCTATGAATAGATTGGATCCATAGATGAACACTACACATACCTGACCCAGGGTTCTTGGCATTTTTGAACTTCAAGGGTTTGAAATCCTTCGATTCTTGGAGAGAATTGGGTTTTGTTCTTGCGGATGAAGTTCAAAGAGAAACCCTAGTTTTTGTTTGTGGAATAACAATGAGTAAAATGGCTGATTTTGGACTCATCTGGGTATATAGACGAGTGGTAAGTGACCAAAATACCCCTATTAAAATGACCTGGAAATAAACTAAACGTGGCTTGTGAAGGTCCGACTGATGGTCCGTCAGACACTTGATGGTCCGTCACTTAGCCCATCAGACGTGGACAAAAAATGAGGTTCACTGGATAAGAGTTGACGACCTAGATGACAGTCCGTCACAACTTTGACGGTCGGTCAACTCGTCCATCAGTCCTTATCGAGTATGTGGATCAACTACCTTATCTGTGATGGTCAAAGTGGTGGTCCGTCTCTTATGTGGCAGTCCATCAACTTGGCCGTCACACCTGGGCATTTCCGACAATTCCAAGTAAAACGTCCATAACTTCCTTGTCTGATGTTGGATTTGGACAAAATTGATACCGTTGGAAAGTTAACTCAATTTTCCACTTGATATAAAGTTAAAATATCAAAAATACCACGTGTAAAAAGATAGGTTTACATTTCAAAGTAAGTCCTACCATCGTTGAGATAATTTCTAGCTAGGAAAAAGGCACGGGTATTACAAAGGGCTAACCATAGGATAAACATACCACATATGTGGAAGACTCAAAGTTAGGTTTCAGTCAACATTCTAGCCCTCACACTACAAACTCTCATTGTTCAATGAAAAGGGACTTTATACTATGGACTCTGACCAAGTATATATGTTATTTAGTTATTCTGATTATTTCAATACGTGTTTACACTTGGTCTTATATTCGATTTTCATGTTCAGCTTATGTTTCAATTCAGATATGTATAACCTTATATTTCGTTATTTAGTTTTCTACAAAATATGCTTATACTTGGTCATTGTATCAGTTCATGTCCTAAAGTTTCAAACCCAGTATTCATACATGACCCTCAGTATAGTTTTACAACATATTCAGCTTTAACTTGAGTTTTAATATAATATTCTTGTTTCTACAACTTTCCAGTTTATATGAATGTTTTAGCTCAAAATTTAGAAATCTCACCACACCGTATAGCTTTTACGTACAAACATAATTAGAATGCATATTTCAGCAAATGGCTTACGTTCTTAGTTTTAAAGCATATTTTATGTATTCTCATGACTAGTGCATATCTGACATACACAGTACATTCCAAAGTTTTGACAAAATATATGTGTATGTCTCTACATTACTTCATGATGTAGGTACCATATGTAGCCCATATATCAGGGTCACATAGTTCATAGCATTCTGTCAGCGGGTGATAATTTCTCCTTTTTTAAGAAATTAAGACAGTTACAGTTCTTGTATTGCATTTCCTTATTTGTATGTATTAATTAACGATAGTTGGGAGTCATGTCCCGACTACCTATAGTTTGTCTTAAAATAGGCTTCATAAATAGACAGTCAGAGTTAATGTATGTAATTCAACATCCTTCTTCAAATTTATCGTTTTGTAAACTCTTACAGCATCTTATTTAAATAACTTATCTCATGATTATGCTTTCGCTCTAAAAATTTAGCTCTTATATACATTTTAAATCATTTTTTGAAGCGTCATGCCAATACATGGGCTAGCTTGGGATCACTTGTGGTACTAAACACCGTGTCTCGACTAAGGGGTAGCCTAGGTTTTTACCAAGAGTAGCAATAAAATTTTAAATATATAGATTATACAATAGCTTCAAAGATTTATGAATCAAGA
>NW_025838305.1:0-1536 GCF_002878395.1 Capsicum annuum | reverse complement strand
TTATGGTTTCAAGTGACTTAAACACTTTGTTTTGAGTTATTTTGAGGGTAATTAAGTCTTTTAACACTCTTTACACATCCCTAAACTTAACCCTACAAAATATATAGCTCCTAATTACATTACAACCCTACTAACATCTTAAGTTCATCATCCAAGAGCACTAACAGAGAAAAATAATTAGCGTTACATAATTAAGCTTGAAGATCCAATTTCAAGGAAATTTCAAGGAAATCATCAAGAATCTTCCTTCTAAGGTATGCGTGAGTTGATTCATGGACTCCTTTCATCCATGAAGCTTAAGAACCATCTTCTAAATTGTGTATTATGATGTTTATGTTGTTGGTGGTTAATGTTCATGTGGTTGGAGTTTGATGATGCCTAAGATGGGATCTTTGTATGTTTTATGTGAGGATGTGGTGGTATTTAATGTATAAATAAGTGAAATTGGTGGTTGAATATTTGTAATCTTCATGAATCCACCTATGCCTAAGATGTGCATGTAAGGTGTTTGTGAAAATACCTAAGGGAATAGAAATCATGCTTTTATGGCATAATAAGTCCTAAATGACTATTACATAATCTAAGTTTATGTTCAACGTGATCCCCATGCTATTGTCTTGAATTGAAGATGTTGTATGAGATGCTCATGATATTGCTGTGATATGGAATGACCATGTTATTGAAGCCATGCAAGTATATACATGTTGTGTGCATTCCCGACCATGTAATAGTTTGTTGAGAATCATTTTTATTATGAAATCCTTACTTATGATATTGTGAATTGTGGACTCTACTCTTATGATCAAGTAAGTCATGTGTGTCAGTTTCCTTCCATCGAGTCCTAGGGGTACTTGTACCCAAAAACTATAGCTGTGTGCCTAAAGCTAGTGTCATGTTTCAAGACATCCTCAGTCAAGCTATGCTCCATAGATTTCAGTTAGTCTCGTAACTCAGAAAAACTCAGAAATCTCAGTAGTTCAGTAATCCCAGTAGTTTCAGTACTCTCAGTCAGACCTCAAAACTAAAGTAGCTTTTCTGTCAGTCAACGAAACTCAGTGAATTTAGCTTAGTTCAGCTAAGAAAATATTATCAGCTTAGTTAATCAGTTTATAAATCAGTTCAGTTCAGCGCAGTTAATCTTTTTAGAGTCTTTCAGTTGGGAGTAGGGATTAGCACCGAGCGAGTGCAGTGATGGCAGTTTTTCCCGTTATTAAGGCAGAGTCATTAGCAGTAATCCCTGTACTCCAAAACTACGTAGCCAGTGCAGGAAATGAGTCACCCATCAAATTAAGGCTATACTTGACTATTATATTGCCTTAGGCTTGATTTCCTATTCAGGTTCACCCGTCAGAGAGGCTTGACCATAGTAGAGGTCTCTACCCGTGGCACGATATTGACACCCTTCCAATCATGGCAAATATTGGACCCTACCAGTACAGTATCGAGGCATGTCGGTTAGGTTACTACCTCCCGCAGTCACAGCTACAGTTATAGTTTCAGTATCAGTCTTCAGAGTAGAAATCAGGAATCAGGACT
>NW_025838304.1:0-4311 GCF_002878395.1 Capsicum annuum | reverse complement strand
ACTTCTTATGCTCACATGCATATATATACATATCCATATAAATAACAGCAACATAATTTACATCCTTACCATAAAATGGCCCTTTTGATTTCGAAGTCCTGTTGGCACAAATAAGGGGTGCTTCTTGAAGCACTCGAGACGGTGAACACAACTACGGAATCAATTTGGATTTTCTACGGTTTAATCACAAGATAATTGGAGTTGAACTTAGGCTAGGGTTTCTTATTCTTCAATAATGGATGATAAATAATGGATATGTGGCTACGTATATGTATATAATGACCAATTTTCGTTCATGAGGTGATGGAAAATGACCATATTGCCCTTAAAATTTAAAGTAAATCCGAATTTGTCCATGGTGGACTATTTTGACAAGCTAAAGTAGATCGACCATAACTCTTTGCTCCGATATCGTAATTGGGTGAAATTGGTATCGTTGGAAATATAATTCAAAGTTCTTTCATTTCATATAAAGTAGGCCACCCAGTTCGTCCTATACAAGGAGTTATGATCGTTTGAAGTTGACCCTAAAAATCTGTTTTGAGAGGCTGAAGTAAAACGAGTATAACTCATTACTCAGATGTCGGATTTGGATGAAACCAATTGAATTGGAAATTAGACTAAAAGATCTTTCTTTTCATAGGTGTCAGCTCTCCCAGTTCATTATATTAAGGGAGTTATGAGCGTTCAAAGTTGACCCAAAAAACTGGCAGGCCTCAGTAGTTTGTGTGCAGGAAATTTTCCTGCACATTTACTATTCACCATATCCCGGCCACCATTTTATAGTTTCGAACGTGCTCGATTATATCCAAAACTTATCCGTTTTTGAAAATCTTTATATCCTTGGAAAGTTTATTCAGTAACCTTCGTATGGAACCATCGACGGGCAAATTCCAATATACATAAAATAAGAAATTAATTCCATATAAATAAGACCAATACACGTACTTGAATACACCAATACATGTACTTGAATATGTGGTGTTACATTTTAGGACCTATTATTCCCACTATGAGTTCTTAGTGATGTCTTTTGGGTTGACTAATGCCCCAACTAGGTTCATGGATTTGATAAATCGTGTATTTAAGCCTTATTTGGATTCCTTTATGATTGTGTTCATTGATCATATGCTTGTGTATTCTAGGAGAAGTGAGGAGCATGTGCAATATTTAAAGATCGCGCTCCATACTTTAAGAGATCATGTGCTTTCTGTCAAGTTCTCCAAGTGTGAGTTTTGGATCGAGTCAGTGACATTCCTTCGACATATGGTATCTAAGTATGGAATTATGGTAGACCTTGCCAAAATAGAGGCGATTCTTGATTAGGCTATTCCTACATCTCCAACTGAGGTTTGTAGCTTTATTAGTTTGGTCGATTATTATAGACACTTTATTGAGGTTTTTCTATTAGTTTATCCCCTATGTCCAAATTGACTCAGAAGGAGGTTCCTTTTCTATGGTCCGAAGAGTATGAGTCGATATTTCAAAAGCTCAAGGACTTCCTTACTTCAGCTTCTATTTTAGCTCTTATTGTTGAGGGTGAGACATTCACCGTGTTTTGTGATGCTTTGGGTGTTGGTATAAGTTGTGTATTGATCCAGTAAGGTTGTTATTGCTTATGACTCTATACCACTTAAGGTTCATGAGCGCTACTACCCTACTCATGATTTAGAATTGGCAGCGGTAGTTTCCATACTTAGGATTTAAAGGCATTATCTTTGTGCATTGTGATGTTTTCACAAATCATCGAAGCCTTCAACATCTTTGACCCAGTGAGAGATTAATGCTAGATAGCGTAAATGGATGGAGTTGCTTAAGGACTATGATATTTCTATCTCGTATCATCAGGGAAAGGAAAATATGGTAGCAGATGCCTTGAGTTACAAGGACGTGAGTAGGGGTAGCTTGGCTTGTATTTTGGTTTCTCAGAGGCCGTTAGCACGGGACATTCAGTCCTTCTCTAAATTGATGGTTCGCCTTGATATTTCAAATCCTAAGAGGATTTTGGCTAGTGTGGAGGTGAGGTTTTCACTATTTTAGTAGATTCGTGATCATTAGTATGAGGATATCAAGCTTCGCTTCCTTTATGATCAAGTTTTAAGTGCTGAGTCTAAAAGAAACACTATAGTTTCTGATGGTGTTTTGAGATTTAATCGTCGTACTTATGTTCCTTAGATTGGCGACTTGATTTTGCATGAGTCTCACTGCTGTAGATACTTTTTCACCTCGACATAACCAAGATGTATAGAGATTTGAGACAACATTATTGGTGGAGTAGTATGAAGAGAGATGTAGCAAACTTTGTAGCTCTTTGCTATGTTGTTAGCAAATAAAGACCAAGGATCAGTGACTTGGTGGATTGACTCAGAGGTTACCCATTCTCGAGTGCAAATGGGAATAGATTACTATAGATTTTGTTAGTGGTTTTCCTAATATTCCCCGTTGTTCTAATGATATTTGGGCGATTATGGATCGGTTGACCAAGTCAACACATTTCATCACAATTCAGATAACCTTCATTTCTGAGATGTTGGCCCATATTTATGTTTGAGAGATAGTCTGTTTACATGATGTACCCATTTTTATCATTTCAGATCATGGTTCTGCGTTCACTTTGAGATTTTGGAAAGTATTTCAAGAAGAGTTGGGCACTCGGGTAGATTTGAGTGCAACCTTTCATCTGTAGATTAATGTTCAATCTGAGTGAACCATTCAGGTTCTTAAGAACATACTCCGAGCCTGCGTTATGGATTTTAGAAGCCATTGAGAGCAGCACTTAGCCTTGTCAGAGTTCGTATATAAGAAAAACTATCATTCGAGTTTTGAGATGGCGCTTATAAGTCTTTGTATGGCAGAACATATCATTCTCTGGTTGAATGGTTTGAGACATCTGGCGTTAGGCCCCGTGGTACAGATATGCTTCAGGAGTCATTATCTAGAGTAAGGGTGATTCAGACAAGGTTGACAGAGGCTCAGAGTAGGAAGAAGGCCTATGCATACCATAGGCTTCATGCCTTAAGATTCTTGTATTCCTCCGTACATCACCAATGAAGGGTGTGATGAGGTTTGAGCAGAAGGGTAAGCTCAGTCCTAGATATGTTGGACCTTTTAAGATCCTCCTCTCAGTTGGTGAAGTAGCCTATGATTTAGATCTACCTCCAGATTTTTCTGTTGTTTATCCGATTTTCCTTATCTTAATGTTGTGGCGATATATTCCTGATCCTTCTCATGTGCTTAGATGGTAGTCCAGTTAGGTGAGCTTTTAACCTTTATAGAGGAGTCTGTGCTCATTTTGGCTAGTGATGTGAAGCGATTGTGCTCTAGAGACATTCATGTAGTTAAGGTTTAGTGGAGACACCGTCCAGTGGAGAAGTCCACTTAGGAGATCAAGAGTGAGATACAGACTCAATATCCTTACCTATGTGAGACTTTAGGTATATACTAACCTTGAACTTTCATGGATGAATGTTTCTTTAGTAGTGTGGATGTTTTAATGACCCTTCATGTCATTTTTCATATTTTAGCTTATTTTTTCTGTTAGAGCTTTTTCATAGCTACCCCAAGTCATTTATGACTTTATAGAACTAACAGTTCAGTTACTAGGCAGCTCTTTTAATTATTAGAGCCAATTCCCTGTTTTGAAGTCTTCGTTGGTTTCAAATGGCCACGGGACAAAAACTTCAATAAAATGATCTCTGATGTAAATTCGACTATGCCAGTAGATCTGAAATTTCATTTTTACTCTAGGTACACCTTTGGATCGGGTCTCGATACACCCGAGCTCATTTTGACCTATTGATCGGAAAGTTGAAAATTTAGAAATTTAGGTGTAGGACTCATATTTGATTGCAATGACCTCAGATGAAAAATCCAAATTCTCCATTGTGTTCGGAATATCAAATTTTGTGTGGTTACATAGTTTCTTTTTGTATATCCAATTCCAAATAAATTCCGAGGCCTTAGCAAAAACTTGAAAAAAATTCCAAGTTTCAGCTGTCATCTGGTGTGGCCATCAATCGTACATGATGTGCAGAGGGTAGTTTGATTGCACTAAGAAGTATGGCAACCAGCATTCTTGCTTCTGCATCCAAGTTGTGTGATCGTACACCTAGTTGTGTGAAATCATCACCTGATGACTTGGAAGGGGCATAAAAAGACCCCTTAGGACGCTAATTTGTCCATTTCCACCCATTCTCTTGAGTGCAAAAATCCTAAAGAGTGTGATAACTTTAAATTAAGTCTTGGGAGCTTTATTTAATATATATTTCATGAATATCTTCAAATTTAAGATAAGAATCCTTCAAATTCATG
>NW_025838303.1:0-1668 GCF_002878395.1 Capsicum annuum | reverse complement strand
TCCTGCATATGTATTCTCCTAAGCACCTTCTGCTATATAATAGTCTCTTCGAGAAACCCATCAATATAAATTTGGATCAATGAAATAATTATATTTATTTCCACTCTTGGTTATAGCAGTGCGAGGCTTTGGAGGCCTTTATAAAGTCTATTGAACCCTTAAAATCAGTCCAATCAATATTGAATTTTAACACTCCTACAAAAACACGAACCCTACTCCAAACTTGTCACATAAATATTAGAAAAATCTTCATTAAACCATAAGAGGGTATCAACACCATCTACTTGGTCCTTCATCCTTATCAGTTCGAACCTAAAAATCTTAACTGTAAAGTGCAATATCTTATTTGAATGATTAATGCCTAATATATGTAAAGAACCAATATTCACAAAATTGAAATACTGTATGTGTGTTTTCACGATAGGTTAGTAAGTAATATATACCTCCCACATATGAAGTGGCTTTATCTGTAAGCAGCATATTCCTATGAACCCATCTTTACTATAGCCTTTATTGTTGGTTGGGCAAAAGTTAATTGTAACGACCCGATTTTTGAAAACCAAAACGTCACACGGTGCTCATGATCCCGAAGGACCACAAGCTAATCCTCTATTGACATTTGTACTTGAGAACTGCATAATATAGATAAATACAGGAACTGGCCATAAGGTTCAAAACACCTAAAAATATTCAAAACAGAAAACTAAATACTAATACATCTATCCGAAAAGCCTCTAAATATTTAAACTGTGGAGTTGATGGGACATGTCCCTAACTAACTTTATCTACTGAAAATAAACTATATCTAATGAAATAATAAAATAAGTATCATCCTCGAATAAAGAGGACTCAATGCAACATCTACTGCTGTTAATAAGGACTAAGCTATTATGGGTACTCTGGATCTCGTGCCTCTGAACTGATGGTGTCAAATAAAACACCATTGTGAAAATATGTCAGTATGGGAATATACTGAGTATGAAGATGAGGTAAGGCTAAATGCAAGGGCTTATGCATGAACAATTACTTAACTGAATAATCATGAGAATTCTGAATGAGGATATATGCATGAATGCACAAACCATAACTGAAAACATTACAAATCGAAATACTGAAACTCGGATACTGCTTTACTAATATCTAAACTATCTACTAATACTGAGATACTAAATAATTGAATCTCCTGATATAGAAAATTGAGTACTGAAATTGAGATCAGTCCCATCTAGTGAGTGATCTCAGAAACTGATGATACTAAAGCTGATTAACTGAATCTACTCGTATCAATGACTGAAAGCTGAGCTTACCACTCTCGACTGACCGAATCTGAGATTAAACATCTCTTATAGGTGATCCCTGAATCTAATATCAATGGTAAAAAAAGATTATGTCTGAGATCAAACCTATCTAGCGGAAGATGTCTAAATCGGATAATGAGAATACTCAAATGCATCTGAGATTGAGATCAAGCCTATCTAACGGGTGATCTCTGGATCTAATAATAAGATTACTCAACTGAATTTGAGAATGATATTAGGTCTATCTAATGGGGGATCTATAGATCTGATAATGAGATTACTCAACTAAACCTGAAAATGAGATCAGGCCTATCTAGCGGGTTATCTCTGGATCTGATAATGAGATTACTTAACTGAATCTTAGAATGAT
>NW_025838302.1:0-4151 GCF_002878395.1 Capsicum annuum | reverse complement strand
AGACTGAGGGAATAAGCATCTAGGACAAGGTCTTGTCACCAAAAACCTTCCCCGATTCACCAAACTTAGAGAAGCTTGGTCTATCTGTATGCATGCTTCCCAACATTTCATTGTCCTCACATACTAGGAAAAGTTATATTGTCATCCTACAACCTTTGTGGTCCAGTAAATCCTTCCTTCTAAAAAGTTTCGGAAGAAATGTTGAGCCTCATTGGTTTAGGATACGGAACTCCTTGTCTTGCAATTTAGAGTTCTTCTACCTGAATGATATAGATAGAAGTGAACAGCTTGAGTACCTTTTAGCTTATCTAGATAACATGATCCTTTCAGTATATTATTTCCTTTCATTCGGTTGTGGTCTTAGGAGAACTTCCGTTTGACTTCTTTAGTTGGAAGACAAATTATAACTGAAGATTAAGGCTCTAGTCTTTTCCCTGGATCTATCGAATGAAGCCACTTATCTGTGCAATGACCTGTATTTGCTTGCTTGTTATGCAATATCTATCTGATGAATATTGCTATCCAGTTGTTTGAAACAATTGATATATGTGCAGGCAACTGCAAGGGGAGAAGAAGGTATGACACTGTTCTTTGTTTGCTGCAACCCGAACTGTGGCCACAGGTGGAGGGATTGAGATCTCATTCGAGTTATGGTGGATGCACTGTTAGTTCTTGATTTAGTCGAAAAACTAATTCTGAACCATAAGGAAAACTCTGCAACTGTTCATTGTTTAGTGTATGTACAATGTAATGAATCCCATCCTGTGTTGGCTTGGAAGACTTGTTATTATTGAGCTAAGATTCTGGAAACTTGCGTGCGCGCACTGTTATCCAATAGCCATACTGTGGATTAGTACTAATGTTTCTGGCATTTGAACATAACTTTGCTGTTCTGCTGTTCTATATTTGGAAGAACTTATCCTGCTTATTGTGCATCATCGAAGTTCAAAATTTTCCATTTACTCCAAATGTCAATTCACTTTTTCCGGCTCAAGGGAAAAATTGATTCAACTTATATGCCATCAACTCTCTTTTTCCTCCCTTCTTTCATCAACTTAGGTGTTGGAAAATGATCTTCTGTAATCTTAGTTACAATTTGAATAGCAGAAAGACCCTGTATGTAATTGCTTAAATTGATCTTGTAAGTAATTTATATAACTAAAATAATTTTGGTTTGAATGTTCAGATTCTTTGACAATGTATAAAGGTTGTCTATTCATAAAACATGTTATTACATGTCAAGACAATTTCCAAGCAGAAAGTGAAATGAGAGGGGTTCCTTTCCATCCAATTAGTAGACAATTTTTGTTCATTTCTAGTGTGCAACAACTCCCACAAGCAAAATTCTTGAGCACCAGGTTTGCCTGATACAATGATGACATGCTTAGCTCCATTTCCTCCATACCATATCGCGCGAAAAATGCCCTCCATACGTCTACTTTTACGTGCCTAATGGTCCTTTCCTCACCCTGGCTTGCCACAATGCTCCTTATTCCCCGGCTCAAGTGTTCCGATTCTATAGCTGTCCTGTTTCTTTCATCGTACCTCATGCAATCCTCTAACGAGTCAAAAAATGCACCGTAGAAGAAGAGGGCTTCCACAAACCGGTCCACGAATGCTGGTGTGTTATGGTTTGCTTCCACTTCTATAACGATCATTGCTCGAGGGTTAATACCTCTGATCACTCTCATCAAAGAGTCTAACTTGGCTGGTTGCACTAACATCCTCATTAGGATGTATCGCGCAAAGATAGCTATGGCTTCCTCATCGTCTATCTCAAAATCTTCTTGCTTTAGCTTCATCACATCTTCAACCATCACAATGTTGAAAGAAAAAGGCAAGTTCAAGGACATTGCAAAGTCCATCAATCGTTCGCGTGTATCCTCAATTTTATGCCTCAGCTTGGTACATAAAGCAGTTATCCTGAGATGTTTGAGTGATGATTCACATCCACATTGATGTGTGTAAAGAGCTTGCATCAAGATTGTCCATTGCATCCTACATCCTATATCGAGATCAATTATATGAACCTTTTTCGATTCTCCTACATGATTTATGATAGCTTGAACACCAGCAAACTGAGTCACCTGTGACAAAGGTATGTTCTGATGTGCTGCAATCATAGAAAGGTCTAGGTTCATCAACAAATGCTCCTTAGGTACTAATCGATTCATTCCAATATCTTTCGATGAATCTCTTCCTGTGTCCCTGTCAATTCTGTCACGAAGTGCTTGAGAAAAGTAGTATGCCAATCTATGAACTGGATTTCCAGTGTTGGAACAGAACTTGTCACACTCATTAAGGATCCTCCTCGCGCGATCATACTGTTTCTGGCTTACTTTCTCAGCAGAAGCAAGAAGATTTTCGACTAGTGCCACATTTCTAGTGTCATCTTCAGAAAGGCCAAGAAATGAACTCGCGAATAGCATGTATGCTTCGCGATCACCATGTATAGTACACGATTGGATGAATTTTTCAGCACCTAAACGGAGGATTTCATCGACAGATAACTTGATACATTCACTATTAGTAATGATCTTCTTGTCTGTGACAGATAACTTGATACATTCACTATTTGTAACGATCTTCTTGTCTGTCTTTGATCTTTTGAATCTTATTGTGTCATATTCTTTCAGAATCTTGAATGCTGAAGGCAATTTAGATCCACTAATCTTCTTTGTTTCATCCACATTGGATTGATGTTGTAGAGGGATAACATTAAAATCCCACTTATCAAGACTAACAAAATCATAATCTAAATTCATTTCATTTGATTCTGAACTATTTAATTCAGATTGATCAAAATGGAACATTTTTGCTCAAATCTTGGGAAGTATTGAAAGGCAAGCTTGATAGTATTCTTCCCAACATATATGCTACTAGTGAAATCCATGTTTATTTGTTCTTGAATAAAGCATCTAGTACCCCTCGAACTATGATCAAATGTGCTACGACACACTTCAACTTTACGGGGCCTTATTACCCCTGAACTAAATTTTAGCGTATTTTTGTCAACCTTTTTAGCTGACGGGACACCTTTTGTCAATTTTTTTAGCTGACATGATGTCTTTGACATGGGGTTCATTTTATGTAATAAAGGTGCCAATTAACACAAAAGTATGACAAAAATATGCTAAAATTGAGTTCAGGAGGGTAATAAGACCCTTGTGAAGTTGAAGTGTGTCGTAACAAATTTGGTCATAGTTCAAGATGGCTACTAGATGCTTTACTTATTGTTCTTATATGAGATTGTTTTGGAGATTTTGATGGTAGTGTCTGCTATATATCCAACACATTTGTCTTTTGTTTTCCGTTTGATGTTTGATATCCGCTTTGAAGTTCGATTAATTAGAATTCACGCCAAGAAGTTCCATTTCTGGGATAAAGTGCTCCCTAGCAAACACGATTCTCAATTACTTTAATACTTCTTCCGTTACAATTAATTTGTGTACTTTTCTTTATAATCTACTTCAAAAAGAATGTTCATATCCTTTTTTGACAACTTTTGATTTTAACATTTCACATGACTAAGTGACATTTTGGTACATTTGACATATATCTAATCTGAGATTATAACAATCAAAAATTTTCTTTACTTATTTAATCTGCGTGTCAAGTCAAAACTTGGACAAACAAATTGAAACGAAAAGATAGTATTGTAGATAAGATGAGATAGTTTTTGGAGATTTTGATGATATATATTGTCTGCTATATCCAGGCACTTTGATTTAGACTATGATATTTATCTTAAAGAAAACAAACTAAACGTAAAGTATGTAATCACTTGTAAAAACATTAGCCTAGATTCCAACGTATTCGATATTTTCTATTCAAAATGTTTTTGTTGACAAGAGCTTTAATACAAATCATTTTTTCATTTTTAAATTTGTTATTTTAGTTTTTTCGCAGTGTATTTGGATTCTAGTATAACCATCAGTAACTAGTACTAATTAGCCCAAAATTATTACTTATTCTATTATGTCTTAATTTACGGGACCCATTATTCTTTTTAATCCGTTCGAGAAAAAATGTTATGATAAAAAAGTCACAACAAAAATTCAAACATTATTATGTCCATGCAGATTGCAGCAGCCCCATAGTCAGTGGCGGATCCAGCTCATAATGAGGGTGTTCATCTGAATCTTCTTTGG
>NW_025838301.1:0-3483 GCF_002878395.1 Capsicum annuum | reverse complement strand
GGAAATAGGGCATATAATGCCTTAACTGATGATAAATCTTATTTTTTATGAGTTAGGTCCATGGGAAAAGACCAGACTCCTCATCTAAAATTAAAAGTCATAATTGGAATGCCGATTAATGCCTCACCGCAACACGCCAAGGCCTTCATCGCTATTCCATCGCGATACTCCATAATCACAGTAACTTGCTATTTTGGAAATCTAAACGTGGTCCAAACCTTATCCAAAAAATCCAAAACTTACCTGAGAAATGCTACTTATACCCCTGAATAGGAATCAACTCAAAAACTTACGTCTCAGGGTCGAGAAAGTCACTTTAAAAATAATCAAGGTTAAGAGGCCAAAAATAAAACTAAGTCTCCTACACTTAGCTAAAATTTAGGTTCTAAGCCCTTTGTACATGCACTACGAGCTGAATTGAGCTATGAAAAATACAGGGTATTTTAATAGCTCCCTTTTGGAAATGTTTGCCCTCGAATGAGATTGATTAAGCTAAGAAAATATAGAGGTATTGAGATTTTATTCTAAATATTCATAACTGATAACATGATTACATGACTAAGTCTGAATATGGTGACAGACTAAACTGATTCATAAATGCATACAATGACATGAATATGACCTCATGGCTGGAATTGAGAATGGAAAAATAATAATTTAATGAAAACTGTAAGCTTGAGTTGAGTCTGATTTCGCGGATAAAAGGTAAGGGTACTTGGTACACATGCATACTTTTGCTTCCTAAGTAGATCCCTCAATGGACTGATTCCGCTAAAAGCTTTTACCAAGAAAACTTCTTTGTTCCTAAGTATGCGAATTTTGTGATCTAAGATTTTGACTAGGAGCTCTTCATAAGAAAGGCTATCCTGAGCATCTGTACTTTCTAAAGGAACAACCACAGCTGGTTCCACAATTCACTTCTTTACCAAAGACATATGGAACACTAGATGCATTGAAGTAAAATCTGCGGGCAGCTCAAGCTCATACGCTACTTCCCAAAATTAATTCAAGATCCTGTAAGGACCTACATATAAGGTACTGAGTTTCCTCTTTTTTTGCAAATCTCTTCACTCCCTTCATAGGAGATATCTTCAAATATACCTAATCTTCAACCTCAAACTTACGATCTTTTCTCCTTACATCTGCATAGGATTTTTGGTGACTTTAGGCTATCTTAATCTTCTCACTGATCAACTGAACTTTCTCCAAAGCATCAAACACTGAATTTGGCCCTATCAAAATAGTCTCACCTACCTCAAATCAACAAATAGGAGATTACATATTCTCTCATAGAGAGCCTCAAATAAAGCAATCTAAATATTGGTATGATAACTGTTATTATAAGCAAACTCAATCAATGGCAAGTGATCATCCCAACTGCCTTTAAAGTCGATAACACAAGCTTTTAACATGTTCTCTAAGATCTGAATGGTCCTCTTTTCCTAACCATCTATCTGAGGGTGAAAGGCAGTACTGAGATGAATCTAGGTACCAAGACCCTTCTGAAAATCCTTCTAAATATGAGAGGTAAACTGAGTGCCTCTATCTGAAATAATGGACAACGAGACTTTATGCAATCTAACCAGATCTCTAATATAGAGCTTGACATAATCCTCGAATGAATAAGATGTATGAACGTGAAAGAAATGGGATGATTTGGTCATTCTATCTATAATAACCTAAATCAAATCATGCTGGCGATATGAACGAGGCAACGCTATCACAAAATCCATGTTCACCTCTTCCAACTTCTAAGTGGGTATGCTGAAATCCTGCATAGAACCACTACGCCTTTGGTTTTCAACCTTAAACTGCTGATAATTAGCTCACTTGGCTACAAACTCTGCAATATCCCTTTTCATATCACTCTACTAATAGATTTCCCACAAATCACAATACATCTTAGTAGCTCCTGGGTGAATAGAGTAATGCGCACCATGTACTTCTGTAAGAATTCACTGTCTCAAACTATCAACACATGACACACATAGCCTACCCTGGCAATGCAATACACCATCTCTCCCTTGGGAGAAAATCTCTATTTTCTAATCTCTGACTAACTCCTTTAACTTATCTAGACTAGGATCGCTAACTTGCTTTTCTTTTACCTTGGTAACCAAAGAAGATTTTGAACTATTCTGAACCCATACAATACCCTCATTTGAGTCAACCAAATGAACGCCTGATCTATCCAATTGATGAACCTCATAAACCGATGTAATACCCCTGGAAATTTTTCATTGAAATTTTGTGCGTAAATGTGTTGGGTTCTATCTTCTAGAATGAATTATAATTTTTTCGTGTGGAATGTCTTAGATTATGAACCTATATTGCTTAGAGTATTGAATAAGCTTTCCAACGATATGTGGATCATCCAAAATGGACACCCGAGCGATGAGTTATGAACATGCCGATTAAACCATGAATAGTAGTGAATAGTAAAACATGCAGGAAAAAGTATTGAGGCCTGGAGTATTTTTGCTACAAATTTAAATGATCATAACTCCTTGTACATAATGATCTGGGTGATCTACTATATATCAACGGAAAGATCTCTGAGTTATCTTTCCAATGAAATTGGTTTCTTCTAATTTGTCTATCGAAGTAAAAGGTTATGGTCGATCTACTTCATCCTATTAAAAGTAAATTTTTGGGTCAACTTCAAATGATCATAACTCCTCGTACACAATGATCTGGGTGAGATACTATATATCAACGGAAAGATATGAGAGTTCTTTTTCTAATGAAATTAGTTTTATCCAATTTGGATATCAGAGTAAAATGTTATGGTTGATCTATTTCAAACTATCAAAATAGTCCACCAAAGGACAGATTTGAGAATTATTTGATTTTTAGGGGCATTTTGATCATTTTTCCTCACCCAAAATCCATCCAAACCCTGTATTAAAGCCTATTAGAAGCATTATACTGATAATACTCATATATGCCTGAAAACTATTATGAAGTACCAGGACTAAGTAAACAACTAAATTTTGAGTATTCATAACCCCAGGACTCGATAACATCAAGAGTAGGAGCATATAAAAGTTTTCAAATGCATAATAAATAGTCAGTGCTCAAAATTCATCTCTTAGGAATTTTATCAAAATCTTTAAATTCACGAACTTAGGCATGGGAATGGTTGAAACATATCGGAATAACAAAATAATAACACTGAAACCATACTTTGGGGATTTGGCATGGAATTTCATGCTTTAAACGTGTAAGGGCTACTTTCCAATAAAACAATTGTAATCATCATGAAGAATTGAAATTACCAAAGAAACCTTCATAAAAACAACTCATTGTAAACATATAAATTCATAGTTTAAAGCATTAAAATAGATACTTGGAATCCATGGGTGAAAAGGGCCCATGGATGAACATTTAACATATCTTAAGGCTTTAATCTTGCAAGAGAATTGACGTTCTTGATCGTTCTTGGGTGGTGAAGCTTGAATTCTTGAGTTTTCTTGAAGGAAA
>NW_025838300.1:0-1126 GCF_002878395.1 Capsicum annuum | reverse complement strand
ACAAATTCTACTCTTCACATTGATGCTTTTGTTGTGTGCATAATACTATGTTAGTTGCTTGAGGACAAGCAAGTGTTTAAAGTAGAGGATGTTGATGTGCTAGATTTGTGTTAGCACATTTAAATATTTTAACTCAAAATAATTGTAATTTCTTAAGCAACTATTGTTGTTTAATTATATTTCAAGTGATTTTGCAAGGAAGTCGAGATGCATGAAAACCTATGATAACTACATCAAGAAGGATGATTTTTTGGTGAAGTAGATGAGAAATTAAGTTTTGAAGATTTTAGTTAATGACTTGTCTAATAAGTCATCAACCTGTTGTTTAGTTGTAATACCCCGGAAAATTTTTCGTTGAAATTTTGTGCGTAAAAGTGTTGGGTTCTATCTTCCAAAATGAATTATAAATTTTTCGTACTGAATGTCTTAGATTATGACCCACCATTGCGTAGAGTATTGAATAATCTTTCTAATGATATATGGATCATCCAAAACAGACACCCAAGCAACGAGTTATGAACATTCCGATCGAACCGTGAATAGTAGTGAACAGTAAAACGTACAAGAAAAAGTACTGAGGCCTGGCGTATTTTTGCTCCAACTTTAAATGACCATAAATCCTTGTACATAATGATCTGGGTGATCTACTAAATATCAACAAAAACCTCTACAATTTCTCTTTCCAATGAAATTAGTTTCATCCAATTTGTCTATCGGAGCAAAAAGTTATGGTCGATCTACTTCAGCCTATCAAAAGCAAATTTTTGGATCAACTTCAAAAGATCATAACTCCTTGTACACAATGATCTGGGTGAGACACTATATATCAACGGAAATATATGAGAGTCCTCTTTATAATGAAATTGGTTTCATCCAATTTGGATATCGGAGTAAAACGTTATGGTTGATCTACTTTAGACTGTCAAAACAGTCCACCAAAGGACAGATTTGAGAATTATTTGATTTTTTAGGGGCGTTTTGGTCATTCCCCCTCACCCAAAATCCATCCAAAACCTATATTAAAGTCTATTAAAAGCATTATATGTTATATTTCATCAAATTCCCTCAAAAAGAAAACACTAAGCTCCTACATCCATCTTCAAGAACCTCCAAAGTTCACCATTAA
>NW_025838299.1:0-1874 GCF_002878395.1 Capsicum annuum | reverse complement strand
ATATGTTTGACAAAATATTTAAGAGAATAGAAAACTATGCATTGTGGTTCATTAGGTCTTAAAAGATAAATTCACGCTTTGTTCCTATGGATAGTTGATTTTCTTGAATTTTTGGTGCGTTGTGGGTGTATGATGGAATGCCATGATGAATTGTTGAGGTAACTATGATGTTTGTGCGTAGTATTTGTTGTGGACCCAAAGCATGCTCCTCACGTGTTTGATTGGATGCTTATATGAAGAAATGAGGCCATTTGATTTGCTAAGTGTGAAGTCCTCAATTATGTGTTGCGTATGATGGCCTATGGGCATATTGTGTATGAGTTATCTATCTTGTGTTACTTTATGCTATTGTGTGCTAGGGATACGTATGCCTGAAATAGTCTGTTGGTCTAGAGCCGAGTCAGTTTCACGGTAATCTTAATCGAGCGATGAACAATGAACTCCCGGTTAGTTTCAAAACTTGGGGAAAACTCAGTAATCTCGGAAATCATTTTTTATCAGATACTCGGGCCATGAAGCTCTGAAATCTTACATATCAATTCACTCCGTTACAGACCTCTGTACATTTTGTAAGATAGTAAGCTTATCTTAAAAGTAAGTGGCATTTAGAAATACTCCATCAGAGAACGGAATCAAAATCTATCATATTGATAAAGTATCATAATGTGAGAACAGATTCAGTTCAGTTGAGTATAGTTAAGAACCGGTTAAGTGTCTTTTAGTTGGGAGTAGGATTTAGCACCGAGCGAGCTAAGGATAGGAACATTCCTACGAGTAGAGGATTTGATTCCTGGTAGCACTCCTTACCCTATCCTTGCATACTCGGTACATTCTTTGTACTGACGCATTTGCGCTATGGTGTTTTCCCTACCATAGGTTCAAAAGAGTGAGATTCAGAGTATATTTAGCTGTCAGATCTTGTAGCAGTGGGTGCAGCAGTAAGTCCTCATCATCCGAGGATATTCTATTTTAGTGTTTTGGTGATTTTAGTAGATGGAGTTAATTGGGGAATTGTCCTTTCAACTCCACAGTTCAGACAGTGTAGAGGCTTTTCAGACAGATGTATTGATATTTAGTTTTCAGTACTGTATATTTAGATGTTTGAACCTTATGGCCAGATTTATCCAGTTTCTGCATTTATCATATGATATTATGCAGTGAACAGATACGGATATCAGTGAAGGGCTAGCTTGTGGTCCCTCGAGGTCACGAGCACTATTTGGCATTCCAGTTTATGGGAATCGGGGCGTTACAAACTTGGTATCAGAGCCTAAGGTTCAATAGTGTCCTAGTGAGTTTGAAAATCCGCATCTAGTAGAGTCTTGTACAAGAGTGTGTTGCGCGCCACATTCATGTATGGGAGGCTATGGGATGTTTAGAAGAGTTTTTATTCTTTCATGATCCAGATCGTGCTATAGCAAGATTTTCCAAGAGAGTTATGTAGACTCTTGTAATGATCTACTTATGTGAGATTTACCTTACTCTTAAGTTAACAGAAGTAGTGAAGCCAAAGTCTTTCAGATAGAACTTTCTCTGACGAACCCCGCATATAGTTTTGGGACAGTGTTCTCTAAAGTGAGCAGAGTATGCCTTATGGGGTTAGCTGTTTATATGGTGAATGAATAGGCTTGAAATTATATATGTAAGAATATAAGTGTGGAAGTTGGGAATTATATGTGTTGATTGATAGAGATATAGCTATGATTCTCATGGTGTGGAGAAGTATAAGTTTAAGAAACGTGATGTTTGAAGGCTAGAATGAGAATAGTATGTTTATTAAAGATTTGTGGATATTCATATTATGTTTTAGAAGCTAAGCTTGAATCCTTGAAGAATGTAAGTTTGTGGACTCCAAACAAAGTATTAAGATGTTA
>NW_025838298.1:0-3803 GCF_002878395.1 Capsicum annuum | reverse complement strand
ATGTATGTATGTATGTATGTTATGAACTAATAAAGAATAAAGAAGAACAGTAGAGAGAATAGAGAGTCTTATTTCTTCTTTTGAGGAATTTTGATGTGTAATTTACAATGAAGTAACCTTTCTATTTATAGGGGAAATTTACTTCTAGTCTGAGTAAAAGACAGATGATTCAAATCCTAATAGATATCAAAGTAGATCTTGATAGACATTCACTATAATGTAAATACATTTATAACACTCCCCCTTGAATGTCTAATTGGTAGATAATGTGCCTCGTTAAAACCTTACTAGAAAAAATCCAGTGGGGAAAAATCTAGCGAAGGAAAAAGAGTACACATCTCTAACCATACGCATATAGGTTGCCTCATTAAAAACCCTACAAGGAAAACCCAGTGGGACAAAACCTCGTAAAGAAAAAGAGTACAACGTGTATTAACTCCCCCTAATGAGACATCCTTGAGTCTTTGCATCTCGATCTTGTGCAACATCTTCTTGAAAGTTGTAATTGGAGAAGATTTGGTGAATAAATCAGTCACATTGTGAGTTGAACGAATCTGTTGCACGTTAATATCATCATTCTTTTGTAGCTCATGTATATAAAAAAGCTTTGGCAAAATGTGTTTCGTTCTATCTCCATTTATGAATCCTCCCTTAAGATGTGCTATGTATGCCTAACTATCTCTGTATAAAATTGTGGGTAGATTGTCATATTTCACACCATATTTTTCTCGAATGAGATGTATCATGGACCTCAACTACACACACTGTCGGTTTGCTTCATGAATAGCTATAATCTCGCATGGTTCGATGAGATGGCTATGATAGACTGCTTTGTATATCTCCAAGATATGACAGTATCCCCATATGTGAGGCATGTTTGAGATCAAAATTTATACGGGTTAGATGAGTACCTACATCAGCATGATCAATAAGATCGGGACTGCAATCTTTAGGATAAAATAAACTCATGTATCTTATCCCATTTCGATGTCTTCTAGTAGGAGTAGAAATATACCTGGCTAACATATTAACCGAAAAGGCTATAGGCCTTGTAGTATTTGCAAGGTACATGAGTGCATCAATTGCACTAAGAAATGATACTTCATAACCAATCCAATTCAATATATTTCTAATTTCAGAAAATAATCTATTACCTTGAAAACTCTCCAAGAGTTCCAATGATTTTCAAACTATAATCTTATATAATATAAGGATTATAAATAAGTTTCCTAGAAACTTTTATATGCTTCAAGCAGTTTGAATCCTTAAAAGTTTTCACATAATTTTGTCAAGTGACAATATTCAATATTTCATGAGTGACATCTTCAAGTGTGTGGACTGCAAATCAAATAAGTTTTATGCTTACCAAAATGCATCTTTTTATGTCACTTGATAATGTTTCTACGTCAGCATGCTTAAATAAATATAGAATTTAGATCCTCATAATCTTTCACAATATTGCGTTAATATTGTGTCAAAGATATTGATGATATATCATTTCATATCGGTTCATAGTGCGACATAATATTTTGAGATGCCATCACTTTATTATTTTTAGATACATGAACCTCTCATAAGGTTTCATGAAGTGTTATATCGTAGGCTCTTCAAGAGCTCATTGCCTTCTTATTATGATTATTTGCTCCTTATTTTTCAAGGATTATTTCATTTGGAACCGATTAGTCTACCACGCTTCACGCATGCATAGACTTTGTCCTTTAGGAACATAAAATAAGAGCACTTGCGCTTAATATGAGATGCTTTCGGAATTTGACTTGAATTATCTTTCGGATGAGGATCAAGTGATAATTCCTAAAATATTTCATAGCGCTTATAATCTCCCCCTTATATTAGGAAAATTAACATACATCCTCCATCTTCTTTGAGGAATTCATCTTTGTGCATCATGATATTTTCATTAATCGTATACCGCACATCAACTATTAGATGGAATAGTTGGTTCATGACCTTGAACCAATTGAGAGGGAAGAAATAATCATAATTTATTGGTTTAATACATACAAGTACTTTTGTATATAATATTTCAAAACTAACACATGAAGCTTTTGTTCTCATTAACAATAGTTCATCTATTTATCGAAGACATTCAATGTCAAACCATCAAGATGAATTGTCTTGATTGCACAATCTGAAAGTTATGCTCTTAACTCAGTTTTATTGAGCAAGTAGCTTTATGAATATCAAATTACAGGTTGACAATAAACGCACATGCGATCATCTTATATTGATGCATCTTAATAGATCACATAACTGGTGAATGGGCCCATATTCACCTTTTGTATTTTTCAGATTTTAAGGGATCCAATCCCAAAATTAGTTGGTTCAACCAACTTATCATGAGAACAAACATCATAAACAATTCTTGAAGAATCTTCTAGTTCTTCAATACATGCACATCTTCACGATGTCAATTTATGAACTTTTATTCTAGTAAACTCCAAGTTTACCATGACATGTACTTTTTCTTTAGTAAATTTCAGATTTACTATTACATGAATAAATTTTAAATTTACTACTTCAGAAGTAGATTTCAAAATTATTCAACCTCTTTCAGAGGTGAGTTGTGATACAATCACAATCAAGTGCTCGTTTGCATTAATAAGTTTCTCATTCTCTAGGAATGGAATATAATCGTGCCTTAAGCCTATCAAATTCTCATTTCCCAGGAATGAAATATAATCGTGCCTTAAGCCTATCAAATTATGATAGCTTATAACCTCTTTCAAGATTTTTCTACTTCAGAAGCAAATCGAGGCATGCATATGATGTAGAGAATTTTTCTCTAGCATATCTTATAATCATATGAGCGTGTGAAAATATCATCACTTTTGATGATCATTATCATATTGTCCCTCCACGCGTATATTCATGCATTCAATCACTTGTCTTCTTTCAGACATATTATGCACTGCTACCACATACACCTCAAGAATGAAGTAAGTTGTCATATTTCAGACTTATCATATATTGCTACCACATTCACTTCATGGAATGGAGCATATTTAATGGGTCGAATTTCATGACTTTTCACCCAATACCCATGATTTTACCTTAGCCATCATAATATCATCAATATGGTGCATTAAGATTAAAACTCAATGTTTTATCCATATAAAGGCGTCTTAGGCATAAATCGATGGGACTTGAACCCAACATATTATCATCCCTTTTGATAATATTGTTCTTGAGGAATAAATTTAAAACATAATGATTCCAAACCAATTATTTTTCCTCAAATTCAACAATAATTATTTTATTAGTAGCAAAATATAGATAACATAAGGAATTACTAACTTTGAAATTACCTTTAGATTTATAATCTCATTTTGTTTGGCAGAGTTTCGTTGAGAACATAATTTTGTGCTTCACTTCCTTGAGCACCCAGTGATAATTTCTTAATTATTAATTTTGTGCTTCACGTGGCTTCAAGCGCAGGAGACACACCCCTAAAATCCAGCTCCACAAGAGATACTTCACCATTGTCCAAACCACGTCCGATGCCAATAAAAGTGAGCATCGGAAATACAACATCAACATCCAGTTCTAGTAACACTGATTTGTTACCTATATTTTTGGTTACATTGTTTTCCAATTCTCATAATGAGATTAATAACATGGGTTCATAAAAAGTTTAACTCAACCTTGAAGTTAGAGACTTCGTGCTGATAATGTGTTATAAAACAAGAAATAATAAATAAGAAGAGTTGAGCGAATAGAAAGAGTAATTCTTATTTCTTCTCTTGAGGGATTTTGATGTGTAATTTACAATGAAGGAACCCTTC
>NW_025838297.1:0-2765 GCF_002878395.1 Capsicum annuum | reverse complement strand
AATGAGTTCTCATGATCATGAATGATATCTGTACAACTTTGGTACATAATGAAACTAGTGGGATACATTTGAGCCTGTGGGCAATCCCATAACTATCTACGGGGACTGTATGAGAAAGCCCTACCCTTAGGACCTTGAGCTTCACTATTTCTTATACTTTAAAAGTAAGTTGGATTTGATATAAGTGGAGCATGATAAGAACCTACATGAATTTATTAGAGAACCTTTCTATAGAATGATCTGAAACATGAAAGAAGGGAAACAGTTCCTAAAATATCTCATAGCCTCTTGCACATAAGTGTGGTGAACAACACACCCATGCACAAGACTCTACTAGATGTGTCTATGTGGCCTTTAAAACTTTCTAGTACACTGTTGAATCTTAGGCTCTGATACCAAGTTTGTAATGCCTAGAATGTAGTACCTGGAATGCTACATGGTGATCATGACCCCGAAGGACTACAAGCTAACCCATGATTGATATCTGTAACTGAGCACTGAATAATACATTTTAAATATGCAGAATATAAGCTCTAAGGCCATAATTTTCAAAATTGAACTAATACTAAATATAATATAATGTCTGTAATGGGGTAAAAAATACTTGAAACTAAAATAAATTATCTGAAGACATGTTGTAGTCTGGAAGCCTCTAAACTGTTTGAAAATTATGGAGTTAATGGGAAATATCCCTAACTAACTCCAAACTACTGAAATAATATATTAATTAAATATTCATACAATTCTCAAATTATGAGGACTCACTGCTAGTCTGGATGCTGAATGTCTAATCTGCTAAGGATATTTGGGAGCTCGTGATTCTAAACCTATGGTATAAAACATCATAGGTATGATGAATATACTGGTATGCAAGTGGGGTAGGCTAAATGCAAGGCTTTATATGCTTGAATAATAATAGCTGACTGTATAACATAAACATGAGAACACATACATGAATACATGACTATAACTAAGATCGTGATAACGCTGACTCATGAATTCTGATAGTGTAGATTTACTGATTCTAAGTACTAACAGTGGGAAATAGAATGACTGAGTCTATTGAGTATTGAGGAACTGATGTCATATTATAGACTAAGGAATGACTATTTATGATAGTTCTGATTATGAAGAACTGGTCTGGTTGACTATATTTGATAGTTCTAAAATTGAATAATGATAACATGTGTTTTGTATAATTAAAATAGAATTAACTGAGTTCGTGATAACATGATTACTAAGTCTAAATACTGATAACATGAGTGATTGTATCTGACAGTCCTGATACTGATGGAACTAGCTGAGTTCTGTACTTTACTGAGTTGACTGTATCTAACAGTCCTTGATTTCTGTAGAACTGAACTGAGTTATATTACTGAGACTATGAGAAGTAGTTATCTAACTAACATGACCCTAATACGCCATTATGGCTGAGTTGGGTCCAATCTATAACCCTAATTGGAAGGGTGTCAATACCGCGCCACTGGTAAAGACAAACTGTGAGTGATCCTCATCTGCTAGTGTCCCCAAAAGAGAATGGTGGGGCCCTCATCTAATAATGCTTATCCACCCCAGCAACCCTTATCTGGCAGTGTTGATGTCTCAACCTATGTTGGGTACATAGTTCTAGAGTACAAGTATGACTTCTAATGATCACACCCTCATATGACAATGTGTGTTCCCATCCTTGGGTTCACTTGGTGCTAATTCTTCCTCCCATCTGAATAGACATTGATCATGGATTACTGAACTAAACGGATACTAATGGTATTATTTAGTGGAGCTAAAATGAGTTCACTGAGTTACTTTAACTGACAGAATGATACTGAGATCTGAGGACTGATGGAGAGTACTGAAGTTACTGAGATTTTTGGAAATACTGAGGTGATCGAGATAACTGAGTACTGAGATCACTAAAATTATTGGACTACTAAGATTACTGATATTTCTGAGATTACTAAGATTACAGAATGAGACTGGACTGATACTGCATTTACTAAGTTTTCCTGAGTAACATAACTGATTGAATTCTACTGATTATGGCTTGACTGAGAGTTTCGTGAAAACATAACACTGGCTCTAGACACACATCTAAATTGTCGGTTTCAATTACCCCAAGGACTCGATATCATGAATATGACAAAACTTGACAATTCTTGAACACATGACCAATATCAACTATTTATAATACAATAAGTTAGGGATTTCATGAAGCACGTAGTTATTATAATATTGTACGTGGATGAAATTGCATATACACATGTCATACTTCCATCAACCTAGTTTTATGGACATTCCCTCAACCATTCATAATGAACATAATACCATGAAAGTCATTCTTGGTCATAGGGTAAAGCATGCATTTATCACTTGGGTCACTATTAAGCTATAGTGCATAGTTTCTATTCGCTTAAGCATTTTATCAAACACCTAGAATGCATGACTTAGGGCATTGGCATGACCATCAAATTAACACAACGAAACTTCATATTTCAACTCAATTTCACATGTTTCAGACCATATACTAGCATAGGCTCATGAACAACACATAAAGATTCTAACTTAGGAATCATACAATCAGAATCACACAAACATAATCAACCCACAACAAAATATTCACAATACAATATTTAAAAGTTGATTCTTTGGCTTCATGGATAAAACAAATCTATGAATGAACACTGTGAATACCTTAGTTCTAGATTCTATGAAGATTGACGGAGAGATTCTAGAATTTGAGTCTTGAATATGAATCCCCAATTGAA
>NW_025838296.1:0-1771 GCF_002878395.1 Capsicum annuum | reverse complement strand
ATAGAGAGAGAGAGAGATTCTTCCATTCTTCCAGCAATTGCCAATGTTTTCACATAAATGTAATAGCAACCATATCAATGAGGATTTGGTAATTCCATGTTACCAAAACAACAAGCAAAAGAAAGAAAAATAATTATTAATTCTACAAGTGTCATTGAGTTACATTATTCTGCAAAAATGCCCTCTCTTTTAATTTGATTAAAGGATCAAGTGTCATTGAGTTACATTATTCTGCAAAAATGCCCTCTCTTTTAATTTGACTAAAGGATCAGAAGCATACCTAAAGTCTCTCAACTTTATGAATTCTTTCAAATAATGAGCAAATAATTGTAGGCAGAAATATATATTTCAACTTTAGAATCAAATTTTCAATGTACCAACAAAAAAAAACATGAACTATATTCTTGGAATCCAATAAAAGTTTGGACTTAATTTTCGAAAAATAGGTGAGTCAACCAAAGGTGTATGAATTGTTCATGGCTTCCCATTATGTCAAGACCTTAGTGGAATAGCATTAACCAAAAAATGAGAAAATCTAAGATTAGGGGTAAGGTTTTCTTACACACTATTCTTCCTAGAGTCCATTTGTGGAATTACATTTGGTATGATGTTATTGTTATCTTAGCAATTCAAAAAAATCCAAAAGCTTACAACTAAAATCTGATCCTACTAATGTTGCTTTCTAGAATGGTTCCACAGTCGACATTCCCGCTTTGTCACATTCGGATCAACTAATTAAATTATATACGAGTCACTTTGTCATAAACAAATAAGAGAACACAAAATATTGATAAAAAAATATCACCAACAATTGAAAAATATAGCAACTTTTACAAATCTGACAAATAAAAAAGGGAAAAGGGCCACAATATACAATAAAATATGAACATTTTGCTGAAAAATCTAAATAGATTCATTATTTAGTAGATTGAAGACAGAGATAAAATATATCTATAATTAATTTAAAAAAAATATCCAAAATAAAAGGAGAACTTACTGTAGTCCAAAGAGAATGTAGGGAGACCAACAAGCGACCTCGGGAGCTTAGACATTAGGGAGCTTTGGAGAGGAAGATGAGAAATCACAAGTTTAATTGTAAATAAAACACTAAGTTTAATGGAGGGTTTCTTTAAGAATTTAGAATTTAACCCAAATTCAAATTGTGAAAAGTAAATGGGGGGAAATAATGGAGGGAAGTAAAAGGTGGAATACGGCACTTTTTTTATTTTAGGTATTTAACCTTACAATTTTACTCTTACTAAATGTAATGACATACTTGTAGTTGATAATATTTTTAAAATATATTTGAATCAATTACTAACATTATTTAATGAAATAATTATTAAGAATATTATTAAAGATTAGATTGACTTTTGATCGATATTTTAAGATGCAATTTTTATTATATTTATATTAAAATAATTACATACATTACATCTTATTGTATTTTTTATATATAATTTTTTGACTTCTAAATTTTAAATTAAAAATTAAATTAATATAAATCAATTTAGCTATGAAGATTTGTCAAATTGACTCTTATAATGTGAAATGTGATAAGAAAAGTATTATAAATCACTATAATTAAATACGTAAATAGGGGTAGAAGAAAAGTATTACAAATCACAATAATTAAAAATTTAAATTATTTTAAAAATATAATTAACTTCAATGCTACAAAAATTTGAAAAATAAGAGTAACGTATATTATTTAAAAATTACATATAAAATATTATAAATTACAATAATTAACAGATTAAAATGTCTCTCA
>NW_025838295.1:0-2333 GCF_002878395.1 Capsicum annuum | reverse complement strand
TTAATGATTAATCAGATAACCAATATATATTATTTAATAGACCGTGTTAAAGATATACCATAGAATGCATGTAGTGTATCATAGACAAAGCCTTAAGTCGATAACAACTGAAATGCACATTTATACCCCAAAACAGCAGCTTTACAACTGAAGTAAAATAAAGCCTATCTATGATTTGTTGGGCATGCCACACGTGGTTCTTTCGTGCCTAGATTTCTTGCATATTGAACACCTATTCCTCTTGATGGACTTGAACGTCTCACCGACGCCCTTAGTACGCTTGACGTTCTTCCTTCTGAGTTTGGGATCCTAGGGGGGTGGAGAAATTTTAGTGTCTAGAAATTCTTGTGGCACATTCCATTTGGCCTCTAAAGGGACAACAGTAATTGCTTCTTAGTATGCGAGGAGGTAACTTGCGGCTTTATAAATTGGTGAAGAGTACTCGTAGATGGGGTTTCCACAACCTACTCCATCGCCATACTTTGCTCGCAAAGCTGCCATCGCATGTTCACACTACATTTTCACCAAGTCAAAGAGATTGACCTTGGCAGTAACACCATTGCCGAACACTGTGTACTAGTGGAGAACCCCGTTTGGATTAGTCACATATAAGGAATCGCTCGCACTTTTGTTATCCCTTTTATTCTTTTCCACACAAGGCACAAATATGTTCTTTTTACCATCGACACAGGCATACCGCTCCCTAATCTTTTCACCAAATTTTTTAGCAATTGAATTGAATATGTACGACACGGGGTACTTTCGTTCATTTATCAAAATAGAGTTGTGCGACTTGGCGATCTTTGTGGTCATCACATCGTACCTATTGCCCGGGAAGTGTGCTCTACTCCATTTTTCAAAAACAAGCACAATTTTAAGGACATGTGCTGCCTCGAGACAACTATACTTCAATTCCTCAAAATTCTCTCTAAACTCATCAAAGGAATATGTCTTTGCCGCGGCGTAGAATAGATAAAGATGTTCTCCAGAATGTTGATTTACAAGGAGATTTTCAGCGAGGTTCCTCATGCAAAGTTCGTGATGTGCACGACTATATACAAGGGAGAAGGCATTCGCGATACTAATGTGCCTGTCGGAGATGACACATATATCTAGTTCATCTTCTATGATAGACTTCAACTTTTGGAAGAAGAAGGAATAAGAAGCATCGTTCTCTTTATCGACAACACAAAAGCCAATTGGAAATATGTGATTTTCAGTGTCCTGTGCAACTACACTCAGCAACACGTCCCCGTACTTTCCATACAAATGTGTGCCATCGATGGTAATTACCTTTCTCATGTGAGGATATCCCCTTTTGCAAGCTCCAAATACTAAGAAGTAGTAAACAAACAATCCATTATCTGGTTTACCATAATCAAGTAGGAAGACCCTGGATTCAATGACTCTACCATGTGGGAAAAACCTGGCAAGAAAGCATATCCGTGCTCCGGTGTACCGCGAATGATGTTCTTTGCAATTACACTTCCTTTCCAATACATCCAGTAGCTTGCGCGGTAATGCAACTCCTTGAACACAATCCTTTGAATTTCAGTTATGCTTGGACCCTTAACATACCAAAAATGATTTACGCATAGTGAAACAATCAATGCGGATGATATTTTCTTGTGCTTGCGGGTGGCGTGTTCAACACCGCACGTGTGCACCCCGACATACTTGTATATGTGAAATCTGTCTGAGGTTGTAATACTTCCTTGCCCGCAACAACCAGCCACAACTAGGAGATATGCATTTCACCTTTAGTAAATTGGTGCAGCTCTTCTCCACTCGATAATCAAAAGACTGCCTCACACCCTGCTCCATCTAGTAGCATTTTGAGCTATTTCTTATCGGCAAATATTTGATCAGGATAGAAATTAGATCCTTCAGAGAAGGAATGTAGTGGTTGGGATCCCGTTCCACAGTCTTCTTTCGTATATTGTGAATCCGATGAAATGTCTTCTATATGCACACAATCATCTTCCATATTCATGGGATGATCGCATCGATCTCGTAATCATTTAAATCGTCATCGAATTCGGGCAACGAGGTAGGGATGGTGATGAATTCATCGGTCCTTCGAAGGACCTGTCGACTACATTTATCCTTAAAATAGGCTTAAAGCCATCTGCATCAACATCCATCATGTAGAGGGACACACGTGCATCATTATTTATGGTCGTAGGATTCACTTTTTCCCTCGAATTCATTAGATAACTAATCACCGCATTTCTCAACGCGCAATCTAGATCCTCTCTTAGCATTACTCTTGCAACCAATTCATCATATAAACTGTTGCGGCGAACAACAATGGGCAGTGTCACCTTGGTAAA
>NW_025838294.1:0-9042 GCF_002878395.1 Capsicum annuum | reverse complement strand
TGACAATTTGTTATTTTTGTTTCTTTTTAAAGTTTCAAGGGAAAAAAAAGGTAAAAAAGTTTATTGGCCATTTTGGCAAGACTTCACGAGCTACGCACACTTGATTTTTCCCTTTCAGGTGAGATACGTAGGCGCCCTTCTTATGTTCGGTGATCTTTTCAAAAAGAATACAAAATGAAAAAGATTTTTTGAAAAGTGTTGCATTCTAACGCCTTTGTTGTTTTTATTGCTCAGTTAGTTTAAGGTGGTTGATTTGTGGAATTTTTGGTTGATCCTCCATATTGCACCGAGTCAAAATGAAAGATATAGCCAACACAGATATTGAGATTGTTGTCACTATTAGATAGGGAGTTTGGAGAATGAGAATTTTGGAGCTAATGAAGAGATTCAAAAATTAAGGTAGTAAATGATAGAAATGAATCGAGCTTGGGCTAATGGTTTGCCACCTCCTCCATTTCCCACTGATAATCTAGAATATCTTTCTAGCTTGCTTCCCGTGTCACATGTACAATTTCTTTTTTTTTACATGCCACAACATTCATCAGGGACTACTTCGGGGCAATACTATCTAACCACTTCCAATATTCATTTCCTCACTCCTCAACACAAAGTTACTACATGCTCGACTCTACCTACTATTCATGATTTTATGACTCCAACCCCGCCTGAAGCTTCTATTTTAAATGTCAATCCAATTGTTGTGATTCCCCACTCGGCGGGAGAGCATGTATTGAATAATTTGGGTGATCAATGTTATGCTCACGAGCCCATATTTAAGTCGACTGGTCCTTATGGTTACACTCAACCGCCTGAATTTTCTCCTAGCACTGAGAAGCCTGTTATGACAGAAGAACAAGAGAAAATGACCAAAAAATTAAGAAGTTTGGAACTTTCTATGAAGAACTTGCAAGGACTCACGAATTATAAAAGTGACTCATATAAAGATCTGTGCATGTTTCCAGGTGTTCATCTCCCTTTTGGTTTTAAAATGACGAAGTTTGAGAAGTATGATGGACATGGCAATCCTGTAGCATATTTGATATATTATTGCAACCAACTAAGGGGTGCTAGAGGGAAGGAATAATTAGTTATGGCATATTTCGGTGAGAGTCTTTCAGGCCTAGCTTCAGAATAGTTTGTTGACCAAGACATCGACAAGTGGATTAGTTAGGATGATCTAGCTAATGAATTTGTGCAAAAATTCCAATACAATGTGGAGTTAATTCCTGATGAGAAATTCCTAACTAACATGAAGAAGAAGAAGAAGAAGAAGAAGAAGAAGAAGAGTACTAAAAGTTTCAAAGAGTGAAATTTGATGGCATGAAGAAGTTGCTAGGATGAAATCACCAATGAAAGAAAACAAATTAGTGAAGGTATTTATTCAAGAGCAGGATGAAACATATTATCAACACTTGTTACCTGCATTACGCAAGTCATTTATTGAGGTTCTCAAAATAGGGGAGATACTAGAGGATGGAATTAAGACCGGTCGCATTTTGAGTTTTGCAACATTGAAAGCAACTATTCAAGAAATTCAAAAGGGTTCAGGAAGTATTGGGGGAAAAAGAATGAGAAACATGTATCTGCTATTGTAGTTGGACAGCGAGCATAGTCAAGAAGACCACATCGTCGTTACCCTTAGGCTCAAACCCAAGTTCATGCCCAAGCTCCACAGAATCACTCCCATAATTCATTATACTCTATTCCTCCATGTCCATATCCAATGTATAGAGCACAACCACATGCTCAGCCCTCATCTTACCTAAAATAGCATGCACCAACGACTTAGAGTCACCCTCAAACTCCACAAACATGCCAAAGCCTTTCTAGGCCTGATTTTTTATCCAAGCCAAACAATGAAATGAGACAGAAGTCAAGAGATAGCTTCAAACCAATTGGAGAGTCATATGCTAGTTTATTCTTGAGATTGGTACAGTGGGGCATAATCACTCCTCTTCTTGGGTATACTCTTAACTCACATTCAAGAAGTTTTGACCCTAATGTACGATGTGCATATCATTCTGATATTCAGGGTCACAGTATTGAAGATTGTCGTTCTTTGAAAAGAGAAATAAAAAAGATGATTCAAGATAAATCAATTATGGTGTAGAACATTGATAGTGCGAAAAGCTCTAGTCATGCTGATATGCAAACCAGTTTCTATAATATCAAACTCAGCAATTGAGAAGTCACTCCTCTCCTAACTAGAAAGAGGTCTAGTAGTTTGTTTTCTTTTCTTTTCTTTTCTATTATCCAAATTATTTCAAGTTGTTGTTTGGTATCTATCTTGTTTTTTTTCTTTGTCGTTTATGTTCAAACCCTTCTATCTTTTATTTCAATTAAATGGATTTTTTCTTTTCCTTTTGTGTTTCAAATATATGTTGTTTGTTTGTTTTCTTTACACAGTTTATTTTATGTTGGCCTTAGTGATATGACATGCCTGTGGAATTTTCAGCCAGATCTTAAAATCCCGTTTAATCATGAAACATTGAATCAGAGGGCTAAAGTTAGAAAAAACATCTGAGAAAATATGTAAAGTGCTGAGACATTTGGTAACAAGTTGAAGCCTTCTTTGAAAATTAAGGCAATTATTTTGAGAATTGCAAGAATAACTTGGTCATCAATTGAAAAATATGTCTCAATTAGGTCAAATAGTGGATGTGTGGTCCTACATTAAAAGAACAAGAAAAATCAGATTCACGAAAGCATAAGTCATTCAATGTGAGGAATGTACAACAAAGGTGGAGTTTGCAGAAGAACTAGCGACGCGCAGGCTCAGTTAAACTTACTACTGTAGAAATGTCACACGTGATCTTCATCTCCCATTTTTATATTGCATGTTATTTACTTGTATTTTAAGTATTGATATGACGAAGACATTTTATTCTGCTATCCAAATATAATGTCATCCTTTGTTTACCCCATTTGAGCTTTAGTTATATTTTCTTTCATACCCCTCTTTTAAAATCAAGATAGAGTCAACAAAGTTCAAAAGATAAGGGTCGAGCAAAAGAATAGAGTCAGAAAAGTTTCAAAAAAAAAAGAGAAAAAATGTGTACAAAAAAAAAGAAAAAAAATGAGTGTCAAGAAAAAATAAAGTCAGAAAAGATCTCAAAGAGAAAAAGAGTCAACAAAAAAAATAAGAAGAAGAAATTAGAATCAAGAAAAACAAGTTGTCAGAACTACATGAGACTTGATTCTACTCTCTCGGAGGTGAGATACGTAGGCTGTCCTACTCTAGGCTCGGTCTAACTAAATGAATAATTTAGAGTCACCTATCCAAAAGAAACTGGGGCATGAGTTAATCTTCATTATTTGAGTCAATTTCAAAAGTTATAAGTCCTACCCCACTTCAAGTGTCGTTTGGGCCTCATGTTATCCTTTTTTTCTAACCTTATCCAAAAGCCAAGTTACAACCAAAGAAAGACCTTCAAATTAATATTTGAGAATGTTAAGGATAAGCATGCAATGGATATGATGACTCATTTTGGGAACTACTTGTCTTAACATAGAGAATCAGGAGAGAAATAAAAATGAAAGAGTCTTATTGGTGAAAATCCTCACGGGCACTGTAAGACGATAGTAAGTTGAGAGAGATAAAAATGAGAGAGTATTATTGGTAAAAACTCTCACGGGCACCGTAATACGATTGTGAGTTGGGAGAAATGAAAATAAGAAAGTCTTATTGGTGAAAAGCCCTCATGGACACCATAAGGCAATGGTGAGCTGAGAAAAAAAATGAGAGAGGCTTGTTGGTGAAAACTCTTCAAGGCGCCACTAGATGAATAAGGTCTTAAATCAAATTGACATAAGAAAGCAACTCAGTTCAAGGCCATTAACTGAACAACAATTGGTAGAAATTTTGGATGGAATAATCAGGAAGTTTAAATCAAAATGCATGGCATAATTATTAGAGTTGACTGTTATTTTTAGATAAATTTTTCGTTTCTTTGTTTCAAATGGGGACATTTATTATTTTTTCTTTCTTCTCTTTATTTTTATTTTATTTTCTTGAGTCATTATCCAAATAAAAAATTATTTTTATTTTTTCTTATGTCTTTGAGTCAAGTCCATGTCAAAACAAGTGAGAAAAGATTACAAAACTAGCTACCAGCTTCTTCAATTGTACAAAGCAAGACAGAAAGGCCAGTGCATAAAAGAGACATGATTTTGAGCCAAAAATAAGGCAAGCAGAAAGTTTTTGTCAATGAACGAATTTGGGAACTCATGGAAATACCAAGGTTCAAAAAGTTTATCTGAGGAGCGTAGCAATGTAAAGATGTTATGTTTTGTTTCAGAGTCACTCTTAATAATCTTAGTTTAGGTCAATGATGCAACAAGTCAATGATATATGCTAATGGTTGGAAGTAATATTAAACGTGACTACAGCAAGAGATTTTGCCACGAAAGCCAAAGCCACAAACCAGCCACCATGTTTTTAAACTAACAAGTTTTCTTTGTATGAAGCAAGAACACATGTCACCTTCAAGTCAAGGATTTCAACACCTAAATATCAAAGTACGTAATTTCTCACTTCTAAAAATGTAAGAGGCAATGTTGTTGCTCAGGTTTGGTGATCAAAACTATGGTAAAACTCATAATCGTAAAACTCATAATCCAATATCTCTAGGAGACACACTTCTTTGTCCGAGTAATTCTGGTTTATTTATTAGGGGATGCACTTCCTAAATTGAACCTTCACTCCTAGAAGTCGCACTTTCTAGTTGAGTGCTTCCACTTAACCCTTATGAGACATATTTTCCTTGTCTAGGTAATTCAAGAGACATTTGTAAGGAGACACATTTCCTTATCTGTATAATTCAATAGATATGTGTAAAGATACGATTTCCTTGTATGGTTAATTCAAGCGGTATTTGAAAGAAGACGCACTTCCTTATTTGGGTAATTCAAGCGGCATTGGTAAAGAGACACTTTCTTGTCGGGATAATTTAAGAAATATTTGTAAGGAGATGCACTACCTTGTTCGGGTAATTTAAGCAACATTTATAAGGAGACGCACTTCCTTGTCTGGTAATTCAAGTGACATTTGTAAGGAGACGCACTTCCTTGTTTGGATAATTCAAGTGAAAATAGTAAGGAGACGTACTTCCTTGTTTTGGTAATTCAAGCGTCATTGGTAAGGAAATGCAGTTCCTTGATTGGGTAATTTGAATTTTACTTGTTAGGTGATGCCCTTCCTAACTTAAGTCTTGATTCCTAGAAGATGTACTTCCTAGTCGAGTCAGTCCCCTTAATTCCTAGAAAATGTACGTCCTGGTTGAGTCAGTTTCCTTGATTCCTAGAAGATGTACTTCCTGTTCGAGTCAGTCCCCTTGATTCCTAGAAGATGTACGTCCTGATTGAGTTAGTCCACTTGATTCCTAGAAGATATACTTCCTGGTCGAGTCTGTCCCCTTGATTTCTAGAAAATGCACTTTCTAGTAGAGTCATTGCACTTAACCCTTAGGATACACACTCCCTTGTTAGTTTTCATTTGTCAGGTGGCATACTTTTTAACTTAAACTTTTATATCTAGAAGACGTAGTTTCTAGTCTGAATTCATCACTTAATTTTTAGGAGACGCAGTTCCTAGTCTGAATTCATCACTTAATTTTTAGGAGACGCAGTTCCTAGTCTTGGTCATCTAATTTTACTCTCAAGAGATGCATTTCTTGGTTAGATTCTTGATTCATCATTGCAACATGTAAGTAATTATAATTGGATTGGACATTCACAAAAGTCCTCTAATAATAAGCTAGGGAAAAAAATGCAATCCCTGTTGTTTGGAACTTTAATTTTCCGACAAATGGAATCTCTCTTTATAATAATCTTTGTTTGGAATAATTTTCTTTCTAGTTTTGATGTGATTTCAGGAGCCCGCCTGACGAACAGGAAGAATATAAGAAATTCAAGCAACAAGGTGAAGAAGTTGAAAGTCAAGCGACAAAGTGAGGAAGTTGAAAGTGAAATAACAAGGTGAAGAAGTTGACAAAATAAGCAACAAGACAAAAAATTGAAAGCCAAGCAACAAGTTAAAGAAATTGCAAGTCAGGAGCCTACCTGGAGAACAGGGTGATGAAATTAAAAGCCGGGAGCCCGCCTGGAGAACAGGATGATGAAACTCAAGTCAAGAGTCCAAAAGAAGTTGTATAGATAGGATTTTTGTAATTTCATTTATATTTAAACGTGTAATTTTCATTTTTGATGTAATGATAGAGCCACGGATCGGAACCTCGATGGAACCTCACTCGACTCTCCAACTCGGTTGTCCTTTTTCTTTTGTTTCTTTCCTTGAATAATGGTCGGGTCCAAATTTGGTCACGTTGTCTACTTTTTTTTATCTAAAAACACTTTGTGTTTACACCCAAAAAGGGGCATAATGTAGACACCTAATTTTGTCTCTCTCAAAAACCCAATTCATCCATTTTTACCTCACGTTATCATACACCATCACCCATGTGATAATATCCCACAAAAATACAAAAATAACAAAATTCAATAAATCCATAACAAATTAAATCTCTAATATTCCCTTATCCTAACAAACTTTATCTCAACCAACTCACACCCCATACCCAAAAACTCCCCTGCCCCTACCCCAGAACCTTAGTCAGGTTTCTTTCCCTTTTGAGATATATATACACTACACACAGTGAATATAAAAAAAAGGGGACCATTTTTTGAATAGGGACCAATATAGCCCAAAAAAAGGAGGAGGGCCCACGGGATGCACACACCATCTACAAATACACTGGGAAACATCTTCTTCATCCATCATTCATGCTATATACACCATACACAAAAACACCTCACAGCATATACACCACATACACAATTCAATTCGGAGACCTTTCATTTTTCTTTTACTCTTCGCCAGTGCATATAGACGAAAGAAACCAACATCACACACCCCGCTCAAAAAAATACAGATTCATCATTCTTCAATAATACACCTCACAGATGAATGGATTCACACATCACAGAACATGAAATACGCATATACACACGTACAAAACTAGCCCACCTTGAATCTTCCTTCACTATCGATGAACTTACGCACATAGTGAGAGAAAATCGAGAGAGAGAGATCAAAGATTGAGAGTGGGAGAAATCAGGAAGAAAAAGATAGAATAGGGGCAAAACAGGGAGAAAAATGTAAGAGAGAGAGACTGACGGTGAGATAGGGTGTTTTCGATAAATTTCTCATCGGAATCGCCATCAAAAACACCTTTTGTAGCTGTTTTGTCACTGTTAAAATGGAATTTACCGAAAAATAAATTTAGAAGTAGTGGGGTGTGTGAATTTGGGTGCGGGTCTTTTTTTATTATCTCGATTTTGATTTGGGTTGGCAACAAATAGAGAAAAGGGTTATATCAAGGTCGGGTTTGGTTATCGAGGTTCGAATTGAGGTTTTACCGATGCGGAATCCATCGTGTTCAATAGGATAATACTCGAATAAAAATGAAATTTGAGGCTCATTTATTCTCCCATTCTCTATTTTTTATCTAAAGTTTTGATTATTGTTGCGAATGTGAATGTTTTGTGTGCTTACCATGTTTGAATCTTCATTATGTGTATGGTTGATATGGTTTTGGATGTTGAAGAGATAAAATTGAATTGTTAACTGAGGAATTAAGTAATCATCAATTAAGAATGAAATTTGGGGGAAGGAGTTGAGAATCGAATAAGGTGAACATTGATTAGTTTTGATTCATTGTTTGATATTTTTGAAATTGATAGTATCATATTTTAGATCGTTAAATGGGTAGGCGAATACTAAGTTTGGGTAACCAAATTGTAGAAATAGAAGATGGTGATTTATTGAAAGTGTGAATATTTGTTGAACGATTCTTTCTATTTTAACGCACAAAGTTGAGAAAATGTATTCTACCTGGGAATGCCCCAAGGTCTTACGTACTTATTCACTGGAAAATGCCCCGAGGTATATTGTACTCGGAGGATGTTCGCGATGAAGGCCAGGTACATCGAGTAAAGCATTGGAGTGTAGTTTAAGATTAGCGTAGGTCTACTTTTCAATACCTTTTTTTATTTCGGGTTGTAATAATTGGACTGGACACTATGATTTTGAATTTGTTTTGTTTGTTTGTTTGTTTGATTGGTTTGTGTGTTTTTTTTGTGGTTTATATATTCATAATATCAAATTAGCCGATATTCTTCACCGAGCGACCGTGGTCGAACCACGGGATCAAGAGGTGCTTAACACCTTCCCCTCGGTCAATAGAATTCCTTAGCCAGAATCTCTGTTCGCGGATCAGTTTTAAAGTCAAATCATTTTGAAAAAAAAAATTCCAAAGGTGACTTGGCACACTGGATTATGTCAAGTGGTGACTCTGAATTTAATTAAAAAATTAATCTTTTTTTGAAACAAATCTTTATTTTGTCACTTTATTAATAATAAAATCCTTTCGAACTTTAAAATCAATCTTTTCAAGTTAAAAAAGTGTTGTGAAACCTAGTTCATCTTTCAAAAACACAATAGGAGAAAAACACCTTAGGGTTAAGTATTCAAGCTTAAGGGATCAACTTTTTCGCGATTTCTTCATCAATCAAGGTACGTGGGATTTTCCTAAACTACAAGGTTTTATTGAAAACGTTTTGAGTAAGGTTTAAAGTTATGGAATCATATATTTTTGAACGGTTTGAATTTATAATAACACTTATGCTTTGTGAACCCTTTTTAATGATAATGCTTTGGTCTTGAGGCCTTCCCCCTTAAATTTGATTTTCGTTCACATATATGTATACGTGTGGTTTGAGTTTTGAAACTTGAATTGAGAGGATAAAGGTTTATATTCCCTCTCTCATTATGAATTATTCAATTGCATATTGAGAAACATGACATAATGTCTTTACTATTATTTGTTGACTTGGTTTTGATGATGACTTGAAGAGAGGGCATTTTCTTAATTGCATAAATGAAAGTGATGATTTAAAGAGATTGCATGATTTGTTACAAGAATACTTGACCACCACGTGTTGTGAATTGGGATTGAGGATCTTTGCCTAAGTTTTCATGAATTT